>NC_052169.1:2474401-2546901 GCF_902713615.1 Scyliorhinus canicula | reverse complement strand
GATGGCCCTGTGTGTGTGTGGGGGGGGGGGAGGTAGATGGCCCTGTGTGTGTGTGTGAGAAGGTGAGGGGGGGGGGGGGAGGTAGATGGCCCTGTGTGTGTGTGTGGGAAGGTGAGGGGGCGGGGGGGAGGTAGATGGCCCTGTGTGTGTGGGGGGGGGGGGGGGGGGAGGTAGATGGCCCTGTGTGTGTGTGGGGGGGGGGGGGGGGGGGGGGAGGTAGATGGCCCTGTGTGTGTGTGTGGGAAGGTGAGGGGGAGGTAGATGGCCCTGTGTGTGTGTGTGTAGGGGGGGGGGGGGGGAGGTAGATGGCCCTGTGTGTGTGTGGGGGGGGGGGGGGGGGAGGTAGATGGCCCTGTGTGTGTGTGTGCGGGGGGAGGTAGATGGCCCTGTGTGTGTGTGTGTTTGGGGGGGGGGGGGGGGTAGATGGCCCTGTGTGTGTGGGGGGGGGGGGGGGAGGTAGATGGCCCTGTGTGTGTGTGTGTGTGGGGGGGGAGGTAGATGGCCCTGTGTGTGTGTGTGTGTGGGGGGGGGGAGGTAGATGTCCCTGCGTGTGTGTGTGGGGGGGGGGGGAGGTAGATGGCCTGTGTGTGAGGGGGGGGGGGAGGTAGATGGCCCTGTGTGTGTGTGGGGGGGGGAGGTAGATGGCCCTGTGTGTGTGTGTGTGTGTGTGTGTGAGGGGGGGGGAGGTAGATGGCCCTGTGTGTGAGGGGGGGGGGAGGTAGATGGCCCTGTGTGTGTGTGGGGGGGGGGGGGGAGGTAGATGGCCCTGTGTGTGTGTGTGGGGGGGGGGGGGGGGGGAGGTAGATGGCCCGGTGTGTGTGTGGGAAGGTGAGGGGGCGGGGGGGATGTAGATGGCCCTGTGTGTGTGTGTGGGGGGGGGGGGGGGGGAGGTAGATGGCCCTGTGTGTGTGTGTGTGGGGGGGGGGGGGGGAGGTAAATGGCCCTGTGTGTGTGTGTGTGGGGGGAGGTAGATGGCCCTGTGTGTGTGTGGGTGGGGGGGGGGGGGGGGGGGGGGAGGTAGATGGCCCTGTGTGTGTGTGTGTGTGTGTGTGTGGGGGGGGGGGGGGAGTACGGTTGTGATGGGGCAAAGCATTTATTTTTTTGATTTCAAAGAAAGGGGTCCAGATGGTATTCTGATAATGTTCATCCCTTAACTAACGTAACTGACGATATTAACCATCTCACTGCTTCCTGTGATATCAGGTTGGCTCCAACACTATCTTGTCTCCGAATTGCCGTGTAGTCATTGCTTAGCAATGTTGTTCCTCCAAGAGAAGGATATACTCCCTTTGTCACTTTCACACTCTCACCGCAATTTACACTCTTATGGGAATGAATGCACAATAAGATGCTGCCATTTTCTGGAAGTGAGCCAAGCAAAGTCACATTGACAGCAGCCTGTGACAAGGACTGTGCGATTCCGCCGCTCAATGCTGATTGTCCTTGGTGCCGTGGGATCAGGTGGCAGAACGTCTCCACACATTCCAGAAAACCGCCAGTCTTGACCCTCTGGTCAGAGAGGAGTGAGAGCTGTAAATTCACCTTGCTCAACGAGATGGGACTGCTGGCTCCGCTAAGAGGGTTTGAGAGATGCAACAACTCCTCACGACAGAAGCCATGACAGAGACATTCCGGCTAACATGCGTGTAGCAGCAGCACGCTCTACTGATCCACTTGTTACCAAGGCAGCCCTGGGTATCATTAACCAGACCGGCTGACATTTCTGCCTGATGAACTGATTCTCTGTGTCATTCCTGGAGCTTGTGTATAATTAAATTTACTGTCAAAAAAAACTCCTCAGAAAGCACTAACTTGTACCATCACTGAAATGAGCTCTTGAAAAACAGCGGCAGGATCGGACAGAGTCTGCCTGGATTTATGAAGGGGGAACAATGCTCGACAAATCTACATGAGTTCTTCAGGGATGTGACGAGTAGAGTTAATGAGGGAGAGCCAGTGGATGTGGTATATTTGGTTTTTGACAAAGTCCTGCATTAGGGATTAGCATGTAAATTGCATGGGACTGGCGGTAGTGTATTCAGATGGATAGACAACTGGTTGGCAGACAGGAAATAGAGAGTGTGAATAAATGGGCACTTTTCCAAATGGCAGGCAGTGACTATTGGCAGGGATCGGTGCTGGGACCCCAGCTGTTGACAATATATATTAATGATTTGGACAAGGGAACTAAATGTAATGTCTCCAAATTTGCAGATGACACGGCGTTGGGTGGGAGGGTGAGCTGTGAGGAGGATGCAGAGATCCTTTGGTGTGATTTGGATAAGTTAAGTGGGTGGGCGAATGCATGGCAGACGCTGTATAATGTGGGTAAAGTTGAGGTTAGCAAAACCAGGCAGATTATGATCTGAATGGCGATAGATTGCGAGAGGGGAATGTGCAACGTGCCCTGGGTGACCTTGCACACTAATCACTGCTCCTATTGGGGGGGTGGGGGGGGTGGGGTGGGGGGTGGGGTGGGTGGGGGGGGTGGGGAGGGTGGGTGGGGGGGGGGTGGGGGGGTGGGGTGGGGGGGTGGGGGGGTGGGGGGGGTGGGGTGGGGTGGGGGGGTGGGGGGGGTGGGGGGGGTGGGGTGGGTGGGGTGGGGTGGGGGGTGGGGTGGGTGGGGGGGTGGGGGGGTGGTCGGGGGGGTGGGTGGGGGGGGGTGGGGGGGGGGTGGGTGGGTGGGGGGGGGTGGGTGGGGGGTGGGGGGTGGGTGGGGGGGGTGGGGGGGGGGTGGGTGGGGGGGTGGGGGGGGTGGGGTGGGGGGGTGGGGTGGGTGGGGGGGTGGGGGGTGGGGGTGGGGTGGGGTGGGGGGGTGGGGTGGGGTGGGGTGGGGGGGTGGGGTGGGTGGGGGGGTGGTGGGGGGGGGTGGGTGGGGGGGTGGGGGGGGGGGTGGGGTGGGTGGGGGGGGTGGGTGGGGGGGTGGGGTGGGGTGGGGTGGTGGAGGTGGGTGGGGGGTGGGTGGGGGGGGTGGGGGGGGTGGGTGGGGGGGTGGGGGGGTGGGTGGGGGGGTGGGGGGGGGTGGGGGTGGGGTGGGGTGGGGGGTGGGGGGGGCTTCAATCCCATTGACGAGCTGTGGGAGTATAGAATCCCGCTGCGGTGAACGGCGCTCCACCAAGGAACATGCGGCTGGGAGAGCGGAGAATCCCACCCAATACCCCTCCCTGATGTGGCTCTCCAGCTTTCAGATACACTCTGTGTTGCCCACCTCAACTACTCGCTGTGGGAGGGGGAGCTCCGTATTGTCAACTTTCTCCCAAAGTCCCTGTTTAATTTCTTAAACCTTCTGATTATTCCTTCCCCAGTCGCCTGAATGTGTTAAATCCCACCCTGGCTCCTCACGAGCATGCGCACACGCTCTACACCTGTGAGGATAAAGGGTGAACACAGAGCCTGGAGGTTCCATTACCCACTGGGATGGATGGAACTGACCTGGTGATGCTATCTTGAACAGGAAAGGGGAAATTCTCCCTGGGTTTCCTGGGCGATATTTATCCCTCCAACAACCAAAAAAGCAGGTTACCCGGTGGTTGTGTGCGGGATCGTGCTGTGCGGAAATTGGCTGCTGTGTTCCCCGCACTGCTACAGTGACTACACGTCGAAAAGTCTTTCATTGGCTGCCCAGTGCTTCAGGGCGTCTGGTGGTTGTGGAAAGCTCTATATAAATGCGGGACGTTTATCTGTGTCCGGGGTCGCTGGCGAACACAAACATCCCTTATACCTCAACCACACCCAAGATAGACTCTGCCCTGTTCAGCTGAGAATAATGTACCCGTAGAAATGTCACCGATCGCAAATCCATTGGGGGTGTCATTCATCTGAGCATTTTTCTCTTTAAAATTTAGAGTACTCAATTTTTTTTCCAATTAAGGGGCAATTTAGCGTGGCCAATCCACCTACCCTGCACATCTTTGGGTTGTGGGGGTGAGACCCACGCAGACACGGGGAGAATGTGCAAACTCCACACGGACAGTGACCCAGAGCCGGGATCGAACCTGGGACCTCAGCGCCGCGAGACTGCAGTGCTAACCATTGAGAGCTGATTGGATTCCAAGTCCTCACCAAGTAATATTCCTATCCGACTGGGGAATCACACTCTGCCAGGCTGTGATGCCAGACTTTGGCTGAATGCTGTTCCACCACTTGTGTTTATAAATCATGTCATGGAATATTTTAATACACATCGATCAAATTCTGCATAATTAGATACTGTTAGACAGGATTCCATCACCATCTCAAACTGACTGTGACCAACGGAGAGTAGATCATTCCTCCTGACTGTGAGCTACATACGTGTGTGTGTGTCTGTGTGTGTGTGTCTGTCTGTATGTGTGTGTTTATCTGTGTGTGTGTGTGTGTGTGTGTGTCTGCATGTGTGTGTGCGTGCGTGTGTGGCTGTATGTGTGTGTGTCTGTATGTTTGTGCATGTGTCTGTATGTGTGTGTGTATGTGTCTGTGCGTGTGTGTGTGGCTGTATGTATGTGTGTGGCTGTATGTGTGTATGTGTGTGTGTCTGTATGTTTGTGCATATGTCTGTATGTTTGTTTGTGTGTACGTGTATGTGTGTGTGTGTCTGTATGTTTGTGCATGTGTCTGTATGTTTGTTTGTGTGTACGTGTATGTGTGTGTGTGTCTGTATGTTTGTGCATGTGTCTGTATGTTTGTTTGTGTGTACGTGTATGTGTGTGTGTGTCTGTATGTTTGTGCATGTGTCTGTGTGTGTTTATGTGTGTGTCTGTATGTGTGTGTTTGTGTGTGCGTGTCTGTATATATACGTGTGCGTGTGTATGTAATGAGTGTGTAATAAGGAAAACACAAAGACAGATTTCTGTTGCTGACAGTCTCAGTATTGTTATCAACCTGATTGTTTTGTTTCTCATGCTGGATCTTGTTTCTCTTAAAATGATCAAAGTTAGACATGGGCGGCACGGTGGTTAGCACTGCTGCCTCACAGATTCCGGCCTTTGGTGACTATCTATGCGGAGTCTGTACGTTCTCCCCGTGTCTGCGTGGGTTTCCTCCGGGTGCTCCGGTTTCCTCCCACAAGTCTGAAAATGTGCAGGTTGGGGTGGATTGGCCATGATAAATTGCCCTCAGTCTCCAAGGATTTGCAAATTAGATTAAGGGGTTTTGAGATAGGGCGGGTAAGTGGACTTGGGTGGGGTGCTCTTTCAGAGGGTCAGTGCAGACTCGATGGGCCGAATGGTCTCCTTCTGCACTGCAGGGATTCTATCCCAAATATATTTTTAATCGACTTCAATTGGCCATCTCCAGCAGCGAGCAGATAATCCCAACTTCAGCTCCCAGACAGGGCCTGGTCAGGCCCACAGCCAAGGGGGTGCCTGAGGGTTTTGGATTGACTCAGCTCCCCTGAGTGAGGATCAGGCAGGGTTCCGGTTACTTAATTACTGCCCAACAACCCCTTATATGAGTGGACGTTAATTTAAAAAGAAAGACCGTTCCTGCAGCACTGTTCAGAACCTCAGGACATCCCAAAGTGCTTCACAGCCAATGAAGTATTGTGGATGTGTGGGAATGATGCCACTTGTAGAGGAATAGCTCGTCAGTGTTCACCACTGGGACAGGAATACAGAAAGCACCCCAGCGCCTGTGGAAGCTGTACCCTGCAACGTCAACGCCTCCAGGAATGTGGGGGCACACAATGGAGGGCAAAGCCGACTGTGCAGGAACGTTAAACCTGGGAGGAGTGGGAACAGAGAGGAGTGCTCAGCATTGTTATGTTCTTGTACAGAGACAATTGCTGAGTCAGCGTACTGAAAAACATCTAGTTCAGGACTAGTTAATTTTATTACAGTATAATAAACCGTGGGAGGAAACTAATGCTATCAAACCAGAATTAATACAAACATGACTGACCACGGTGGTTTCTCCTCATGACTCCCCCAGGCTACATGGTCACGTGCTACTACTTGCCTGACACCTACTGGTCGGAGGCTATACATATTTACACGTACACTTGTTAATTCATATCACAACAAGTGTAGAGCTGGAGACTGGGGGTTTTGAACCCACAACTGGCGACAGTGAGAGTGTGACCAAACCCCGTAACTGGGAAAGGCAAGCTTGCATTTCAAAATGCTGATGACTTAGAAAGGTGGACCAGAGTGCGAGGACAGAGAGAGTTACCAGAGGGTGAGTGGTGATTTGATTCTGTGTCCTCCTTGCCAATGGTCAGGTTGCTCCAAATTACTGCCCCCCCCCCCCCCCCCCCCCCCGGTCATAAATGGCAGAGGGAAACCTGGACACGGGTGGTTTTACCATGGGACTGAGAGCCTGCAGTGTGATCCCAGCCATGGATAAATCGGTGCCACAGAAATCTCTCAGAAATCAGTGCTTGCAGCACCTCTCCAGTAGCTAGTTGGTGAGGAACGATGGACAGATTCTTTGGGAACAGGGCCCGTTTAATCAAGTTCATTGAGCTCTCCTTCAACAACACCCTCCCTCCACACAAAGCTCTGCCAATTTTCTCACTGCTCTCATGGCTTCTGAGAGGGGACTGGGTGCGAACCCTTTGATGTGACTGCAGTCGCTGTTTGACTCTCTCTTTTCTGCGATGCACTTGACGAGGAAGGCAGCAGTGAGACGTTAATGAGGCACCTGCGACTGCTTCACCCCCGGGCACAGTGCCAGGGAGACGATAATGATCTGCCAGATTTTGGAATGTTAACAGTGGCATCTCTTGGCTTGCGGCAGCATCTTGTGAGGAACACCAAAGGCACCTGTGCTCCCAGGGAGCTCAGTGAGCACAAGTCCGACATTTTCCAGCTCATTCCTGTCTTGCTGGGGTAATTTCAGAGTCTGCCACCCATTCTTCACGTGTGTCCTGAGGGGTATCACTTCCAAGCGTGTTCCAACCACTCACCAACACCCTCCATACGCCGGATGTGAATTACTAGACACAATCACGAGTGGACATCCTGCCTGATTATTCCCCTTCGCTTCCAACTTCCCCACCAATAATCATTGTTATGAAGCCTGTGAATGGCTTAAAGGAGATGCGGAGGAGGTCACTGGACTGAAACTGCTGAGAGACCTCAGTAACGTGGACACGATGGGGAAGTTGGGATCATTCTCTGCAGCACAGAGAGCTTAAAGGGAGATTCCAGAGTCTCCAGAATTGACAAGGGTTGGCACTGATAGGCGATACATACTCGTGCGACTCGGCCAACGTTGTCTACCTCATATGCTGCAGGAAAGGATGTCCCGAAGCGTGGTACATTGGCGAGACCATGCAGACGCTGTGACAATGGATGAACGGACATCGCGCGACAATCGCCAGGCAGGAATGTTCCCTTCCAGTCGGGGAACATTCAGGAGTCAGGGGCATTTAGCCTCTGATCTGCGGGTAAGCGTTCTCCAAGGCGGCCTTCAGGACACGCGGCAACGCAGAATCACCGAGCAGAAACTTATAGCCAAGTTCCGCACACATGAGTACGGCCTCAACCGGGACCTGGGATTCATGTCGCATTACATTCATCCCCCACCTGGACTTGCAAAATCCTACCAACTGTCCTGGCTTGAGACAATTCACACATCTTTAATCTGTGATTATCCCTCTCTCCAGTTGCTCCGTCTGGACCTGTAAAGACTTAATTACCTGCAAAGACTCTCATTCAAAGTATCGTCTTGCATCATTGACTTTGTCTATATATATGTTCCTGGAACCCACCTCTTCATTCAACTGAGGAAGGAGCAGTGCTCCGAAAGCTAGTTATTGGAAACAAACCTGTTGGACTTTAACCTGGCGTTGTAAGACTTCTTACTGTGCTCACCCCAGTCCAATGCCGGCACTTCCACATCATTCAGCATCATAACACCCTGCATCATATGGCACGAAGCATCGTAACACACCCTGCATCGTAACACTCCCTGCATCGTAACACACCCTGCATCGTAACACTCCCTGCATCGTAACACACCCTGCATCGTAACACTCCCTGCATCGTACCACACCCAGCATCGTAGCACACTCTGCATCGTAACACGCCCAGCATCGTAACACACCCTGCATCGTAACACACCCTGCATTGTAACACACCCAGCATCGTAACACACCCTGCATCGTAACACTCCCTGCATCGTAACACACCCTGCATCGTAACACTCCCTGCATCGTAACACACCCTGCATCGTAACACTCCCTGCATCGTAACACACCCTGCATCGTAACACTCCCTGCATCGTACCACACCCAGCATCGTAGCACACTCTGCATCGTAACACGCCCGGCATCGTAACACACCCTGCATCGTAACACACCCTGCATTGTAACACACCCTGCATCGTAAGACTCCCAGCATCATAACACACCCAGCATCCTAACACACCCAGCATCATATGGCACCCTGCATCGTAACACACCCTGCATCGTAACACACCCAGCATCGTAACACACCCTGCATCGTAACACACCCTGCATCGTAACACACCCAGCATCATAACACTCCCAGCATCGTAACACACCCAGCATCGTAACACAACCATCATCGTAACACCCCCTGCATCGTAACACACCCAGCATCGTAACACTCCCAGCATCGTAACACACCCAGCATCGTAACACACCCAGCATCGTAACACACCCTGCATCGTAACACACCCAGCATCGTAACACAACCATCATCGTAATACACCCTGCATCGTAACACACCCTGCATCGTAACACACCCTGCATCGTAACACACCCAGCATCGTAACACACCATGCATCGTAACACACCCAGCATCGCAACACAACCATCATCGTAACACCCCCTGCATCGTAACACACCCTGCATCGTAACACACCCAGCATTGATACTCCTCTGAAACTTCCCAAGTGGTTAGTTCTTTATTTCCTCCCTCAGCCACCATCAATACTTCACCCGGTTGATTTGATCTCCAGAGCCTGGGTCTTGTATTATTTGAAGGTACCATGGCAGTATATATTGTTACTGTTGTATGGTTTATTCTACACTGGGTCACACACATACCAATTTAGTAGTCAGGAGGGCAATTACCCACCCTGATAATACTGAATAAAATAACTCAGCCGTTGATTTAATCTCAGTCACTGTAAACACTGTAATAACAGTCACAACATAAACAGTTAACACATTCATTTCCCCAATATATCATTACAGGTTCATCTATCTGTTACTTTATGCTACTGCCTGGCTGACTAATTGTAATATTTTGGTATTAGTGTGTACAAGTTATAATTACATAATTGGAACCCTTAATTTGAACACAAATTCTTTTAAACCAGTAATCTGGCAGAGATAAAAGTCAGAAAGAGGGCATGCGAGGAGTTTGTTTTTCCCAGAGTATAGGATTTCTCATTAAATGGAAGATGTTTCTGTGACTGCGTTAATAGGGCTGTGGACAGAACTGAGACATTAAATGGTAGCACAGTGCTTAGCACCATTGCTTCACAGCGCCAGGGTCCCGGGTTCGATTCCCCACTGGGTCACTGTCTGTGCGGAGTCTGCACGTTCTCCCCGTGTCTGCGCGGGTTTCCTCCGGGTGCTCTGGTTTCCTCCCACAAGTCCCGAAAGACGTGCTGTTAGGTGAATTGGACAGTCTGAATTCTCCCTCTGTGTACCCGAATAGGTGACTGGGGGATTTTCACAGTAACTTCATTGCAGTGTTAATGTGAGCCTACTTGTGACACAAATAAGGATTATTATTATTATCAACCTGGATCGGCCATGATTTCTAAACTCCAGCACCCTCACCTACCCACGCTGCTTCCAGCCTTGCCGTTCTTCACATCTCATCTCTCTCAATCTTTGCTTCAACCTCTAAACTCTCAATCTCCTCTTCCTCTGTCTTCACGTCCTTTCAGGCTATTGAAGGTCAAGGTTAGCAACGACCAGCCAAGCCTCCTGCATCTTTACTCCTGACTGTTTCCAGCCTTGCTAATCTTTAGCGTTGGGGGCGATGAGGAGAAACTGGGGCTCTGGAACTTTGAAAGAAGCGGCCCCAGAGTGACCAGGCTATTGAACCATGTGAGTAAGGCAAGTTCTGGGAGCTTCACAGGCCCTGGAGAGGAAAGATTTTCCGTTGGCTGACAGCGAAATCGGAAAACGCGATTGGGCGGATAATCGGTTCCGCCTCCAAAATCACGGCGGGTGCCAATTTGATGCCAAAACGCGATTCTCCGCCACCTCGGCTGCGGGGTCAATGCAGTCCAGAACGCACACACAGTAAACACCGTTTACATGTCATTAACGGGCCTGGCCCGGTATTCTGCGGGATCTCCGCGATTCTCCAGCTCCGATGGGCCGAGTTCCCGACGCCGCGGTTCACTTATGCCTTTAAAAATCGTGAAACCAGCGTTGTGGCTGCTGAGGGAGAGAGAGGGGGTACGGATAGTGTCCAACATCACCATAGTTTGCTGACAGTCATGCCGTTGGCCGGGGGGGGGGCTTCTGCCAGGGCTGGAGAGGAGCGGCGGGGGTAGTGTGGTCGGCTGTGGGGTCAGGGTGGATGGGCACGGAACACCACTGTCGCACCCGGAAAGACAGCCATGCAGCTGGGCACACCATGTTTGGGGAGTGTAATGTGTGTGTGGTGAGTGTAATGTGTGTGTGGGGAGTGTAATGTGTGTGTGGGAGTGTAAGGTGTGTGTGGCTGGGATTAGTGTGTGGGGAGTGTAATGTGTGTGTGGGGAGTGTAATGTATGTGTGGGGAGTGTAATGTGTGTGTGGGGAGTGTAATGTGTGTGTGGGGGGTGTAATGTGTGTGTGGGGAGTGTAATGTGTGTGTGGAGAGTGTAATGTGTGTGTGGGGAGTGTAATGTATGTGTGGGGAGTGTAATGTGTGTGTGGGGAGTGTAATGTGTGTGTGGGGAGTGTAATGTGTGTGTGGGGAGTGTAATGTATGTGTGGGGAGTGTAATGTGTGTGTGGGGAGTGTAATGTGTGTGTGGGGAGTGTAATGTGTGTGTGGGAGTGTAATGTGTGTGTGGGGAGTGTAATGTGTGTGTGGGGAGTGTAATGTGTGTGTGGGGAGTGTAATGTGTGTGTGGGGAGTGTAATGTGTGTGTGGGGAGTGTAATGTGTGTGTGGGGAGTGTAATGTGTGTGTGGGGAGTGTAATGTGTGTGTGGGGAGTGTAATGTGTGTGTGGGGAGTGTAATGTGTGCGTGGGGAGTGTACTGTGTGTGTGGGGAGTGTAATGTGTGTGTGGGAGTGTAATGTGTGTGTGGGGAGTGTAATGTATGTGTGGGGAGTGTAATGTGTGTGTGGGGAGTGTAATGTGTGTGTGGGGAGTGTAATGTATGTGTGGGGAGTGTAATGTGTGTGTGGGGAGTGTAATGTGTGTGTGGGGAGTGTAATGTGTGTGTGGGGAGTGTAATGTGTGTGTGGGGAGTGTAATGTGTGTGTGGGGAGTGTAAGGTGTGTGTGGGGAGTGTAAGGTGTGCGCGGCTGGGATGAGTGTGTGTGGGGAGTGTAATGTGTGTGTGGGGAGTGTAATGTGTGTGTGGGGAGTGTAATGTGTGTGTGGGGAGTGTAATGTGTGTGGGGAGTGTAATGTATGTGTGGGGAGTGTAATGTGTGTGTGGGGAGTGTAATGTATGTGTGGGGAGTGTAATGTGTGTGTGGGGAGATGTGTGTGTGGGGAGTGTTATGTGTGTGTGGGGAGTGTAATGTGTGTGTGGGGAGTGTAATGTGTGTGTGGAGAGTGTAGTGTATGTGTGGGGAGTGTAAGGTGTGTGCGGCTGGGATGAGTGTGTGGGGAGTGTAATGTGTGTGTGGGGAGTGTAATGTGTGTGTGGGGAGTGTAATGTGTGTGTGGGGAGTGTAATGTGTGTGTGGGGAGTGTAATGTGTGTGTGGAGAGTGTAGTGTATGTGTGGGGAGTGTAAGGTGTGTGTGGCTGGGATGAGTGTGTGGGGAGTGTAATGTATGTGTGGAGAGTGTAGTGTATGTGTGGGGAGTGTAAGGTGTGTGCGGCTGGGATGAGTGTGTGGGGAGTGTAATGTGTGTGTGGGGAGTGTAATGTGTGTGTGGGGAGTGTAATGTGTGTGTGGGGAGTGTAATGTGTGTGTGGGGAGTGTAATGTGTGTGTGGGGAGTGTAATGTGTGTGTGGGGAGTGTAATGTGTGTGTGGGGAGTGTAATGTATGTGTGGGGAGTGTAATGTGTGTGTGGGGAGTGTAATGTGTGTGTGGGAGTGTAATGTGTGTGTGGGGAGTGTAATGTGTATCTGCGGCTGCAGCTTGTCTGCCTCCCGAGTGTTAATCTCAGACCTGGTGAATCCGGCACCGTTTCCCATTGGAATCGATTGTGTTCCACACGGTGCTGGTGCTAACCCCTCCACAGTTGCTGAATCAGCCCAGGTGTGACACCAGTTTTGCTGTTGTGGAAATCCACGAATCCTGCCCCAGCGTCAACACTTAGTCTCAGAAACGGAGAATCCAGCCCAAGGTTTCAGTTCATTCAAAATCCAATTGGGATTATAAATAGGGAATGTTTTGGTGGAGCGAAATAAATCACTCCCTCGTGTGTTTACTTCCTAATTGTATGGTGTTCTGCATAATTAACCCTGGGCTCCTCGATCGGGAGGGCAGCTGAGCGTCACGGCAGTAACAGGGCGTCTGGTCTCACTTGGAAATAGCTCATTGCTGGTGTTGACTAATTAAGACTGAACTGGGGGGAGTTGGTGAAGAATTGGTTGTCAAGGTTGTACAGACTATAAAATCACCACAAGGATTGTCGGAGTAGGTGATAGTTTTGCCGAGCAATCTCGCTCTTCAATGTTTGAAAGGTCCGATTCAAACCACATTCAGGGACTGATTGTATAGTTCAGGCTGAGACGTCAGTGTCATCGTCAGAGAAATATAGAGGTCTACAGCACAAGAAAGGCCATTCGGCCCATCGCTCCTGCACCGGTCAAAAACAACCACCTAACTATTCTGATCCCATTTCCCAGCACTGGGCCCACAGCCGTGTCTACCCTGGCTTAGCAAGCGCACATCTAAATACTTCTTCAATGTTATGAGGGTCTCTGCCTCCCCCACCCTTTCAGGCAGCGAGTTCCAGACTCCTCCCACCCTCTGGGTGAAAGGTTTTTCCTCACATCCCCTCTAACCCTCCTGCCCCTCACCTTAAATCTCTGCCCCCTGGTCACTGATCCCTCCACCAAGGGGAAAGGTTTCTTCCTGCCTGCTCTATCTGTGCCCCTCAATTTTATACATTTCAATCCTGTCCCCCCTCAGTCTCCTCTGCTCCAAGGAAAACAATCCCAGTCTATCCAATCTCTCTTCATAACTAAAACCCTCCAGCCCAGGCAACATCCTGGGTAAATCTCCTCTGCTCCCTTCCCAGTGGCTATCACATCCCTCCTATAATGTGGATTCCAGAACGGCCCACAATACTCTAGCTGTGGCCTAACCAACATTTTATACAGTTCCAGCATAGGGGCTGGTTTAGCTCACTGGGCTAAATCGCTGGCTTTTAAAGCAGACCAAGCAGGCCAGCAGCACGGTTCAATTCCCGTACCAGCCTCCCCGAACAGGCGCCGGAATGTGGCGACTAGGGGCTTTTCACAGTATCTTCATTTGAAGCCTACTCGTGACAATAAGCGATATTTATTTATTTAACCTCCCTGCTCTTAAACTCTATGCCTCGGCTAATGAAGGCAATGTTACCATTTGCCACCTTAACCACTGTACCCGCCTGCTCTGCTACCTTAAGGGACGGATGTACATGCCCACCAAGGTCCCTCTGATCCTCGGTGCTTCCCCGTTTATCATGTATCCCTTTGCCTTGTTTGTCCTGCCCAAGTGCATCATTATTATCCTAAATGAATTCCATTTGCCACTGATCAGCCCATCTGACCAGCCCGACTATATCCGCCTGTAATCGAGGACTGTCCTTCTCACTATTTACCACCCCACCAATTTTCATATCATCCACAAACTTACTGATCAACCCTCTTACATTAATATCTAAATCATTTATATAAACCACAAACAGCAAGGGCCCCAATACTGATCCGTGCGGGACCCCACTGGGCACAGATTCCCAGTCAGAAACAACACCCCCCACCCATCACCCTCTGCTTTCTGCCACTCAACCAATGTTTGATCCAATTTGCTAAATTTTCTTGGATCCTGTGGGCTCTTAACTTTGCTGGAGCGTTTTTCCCTGGAGCGTAGGAGGCTTAGGGGTGATCTTATCGAGGTCTATAAAATAATGAGGAGCATCGATGAGGTAGATAGTCAACATCTTTTCCCAAAGGTAGAGCGGTCTAGAACTAGAGGGCATGGGGTGAGAGGTGAGAGATACAAATGAGACCAGAGGGGACATTCTTTCACACAGAGGGTGGGGAGTGTCTGGAATGAGCTGTCAGAGGCAGTGGCAGAGCCGGGTACAATTTTGTCTTTGAAAAAGCATTTAGACAGTTATATGGGGAAGATGGGTATAGAGGGGTAGGGGCTAAACACTGGCAACTGGGGTTAGCTCAGTGATATAAACTGGACAAGTTGGGCCGAAGGGCCTGTTTCCGTGCTGTAAACCTCCATCACTCTATGACACACCTGGTCACCTCTTCGAAAAATTCAATCAAGTTGGTCAAACATGACCTCCCTTTAACAAAACCACGCTGACTGTTCCTGATTAATCCCCGCCTCTCTAAATGCAGATTAATTCTGTCTCTCAGAATTGCTTCCAATATTTTCCCCATCATGAGGTTAGACTGATTGGCCTGTAGTTTCCTAGTTTATCCCTTCTTGAATAATGGCACCACATTGACTATCCTCCGCCGCCACCTTTCCTGTGGCCAGAGAGGAATTGAAAACCATTGCCAGCGCCCCTGCTATTTCCTCACTTGCCTCGCTCAACAGCCTGGGATACATTTCATCTGGTCCTGGAGGATTGTCTACTTTTAAGCCTGACAGACCACACAAAACCTCCTCTCTGTCTGTGTTAATCTCTTTAATTTTATTACAGTCCTTCTCCCTGATTTCTATACCCGCACTGTCCCTCTCACTCGTGAACACTGACACAAAGTATTATAGAATATAGAATATAGAACAGTACAGCACAGAACAGGCCCTTCGGCCCTCAATGTTGTGCCGAGCCATGATCACCCTACTCAAACCCACGTATTCACGCAATACCCGTAACCCAACAACCCCCACCTTAACCTTACTTTTATTAGGACGCTACGGGCAATTTAGCATGGCCAATCCACCTAACCCGCACATCTTTGGACTGTGGGAGGAAACCGGAGCACCCGGAGGAAACCCACGCACACACGGGGAGGACGTGCAGACTCCACACAGACAGTGACCCAGCCGGGAATTGAACCTGGGACCCTGGAGCTGTGAAGCATTTATGCTAACCGCCATGCTACCGTGCTGCCCTTCATTTAGAACCCGACCTACATCTTCCGGCTCCACACGCAAATGACCACTTTGGTCCTCGATGGGTCTTACTCATACCCTAGTTATCCTTTTACCCTTAATGAACTTGTAAAACAACTTAGGATTTTCCTTTAGTTTATCGTCAGTATCCTTTCACGTCCCCTTTTTGTGCGCCTGATTTATTTTTCCCTCTTGTGCATTCTATATGCCTCGAGGGTTTCTGCTGTTTTGAGCCCTCAATATCAGCCATAAGCCTCTCTTTCCCCCCCTGATCCGATGCTGTCTATCCCTCGATATCCAGGGTTCACTGGATTTGTTGGTCTCACCCTTTTTCTTTATTGGAACATGTTGACCCTGCAGTCTCCTCTATTTCCCTCCTTTTTAAAAAATATTAAGAATACCCAATTCATTTTTTCCAATTAAGGGGCAATTTAGCGTGTCCAATCCACCTACCCTGCACATCTTTGGGTTGTGGGGGCGAAACCCACGCAGACACGGGGAGGATGTGCAAACTCCACACGGGGAGTGATCCAGAGCCGGGATTGAACCTGGGACCCCGGCGCTGTGAGGCAGCAGTGCTAACCACTGTGCCACCGGCTGCCCCCACCCTATTTCCTTCTTCAATGCGTCCCACTGTTCTGTCACAGATTTACCTAAAAGTGTCTGCTGCCAGTCCACTCTGGTCAAATCATATCTGATCCTATTAAAATCAGCCTTCCTCCAGTTCAGCTCAGGCCCTTCCTTGTCCTTTCCCTCCTGAGTCTCAGGTTTAAGGTTAGCGTCGGTGTCGGTGTCACCATCGCTGCCCGGCACCTGGGGCTCTGGCTGTGGGTGGGGTTGGGGGTAGGGGGCACCAGAAGAGCTCCTGCAAGTCACAAGACGAGACGCATGAATAGACCGTGGGACGAGGGGAAGTGGGGGTGGTGGAGCGGGTGTGTGTGGGTGTGGCTGTGGGGGTGTTGCGGGGGTGAGGGTGGGTGTGTGAAACCGGAGCGCCCGGAGGAAACCCACGCCGACACGGGGAGGACGTGCAGACTCCGCCCAGACAGTGACCCAAGCCGGGAATCGAACCTGGGACCCTGGAGCTGTGAAGCCACAGTGTTAACCACTGTGCTACCGTGCCGCCCCGGTTCACCCCCACAACTGGAATCGATTGTGTTCGGCCGATCTCCAGTCCGGGGACTGCCCTTTCCTCGGGCCTGCTGTGCTGAGGGGCCGCAGGTCCGACGGTCCCCCTCCAGCCTGCTTCTGGAGGAGGGGTGGTGGGAAACAGCAAACGACAGTGTTAGCCAGTATGCAGCCCAGGGGATGGGTAGCTGCTGGTCTCAGTGGCCAGGGCACCCGGCCATGGTGGCTGGTATGGGTGCCAGCATGTGGCACAGGGCGAGGGTTCATCCTCCCTCCGAGTGGGCACCGTTTCTCATTGGAATTGAGTGTGTTCCACGTGGCGCCGGTGCCAGCCCCCTCAACAATCACTGAATCGGTCCAGCTGAGGCTCCAGTTTTACTGTCGTAGAACTCCACGAACCCTGCCCCAGCATCAACACTCAGGAACGGAGAATCCCGCCGGCCATCTGGAACCAAGGTTCCTCCGTGACTGTCCTGGTGGTGATGGAGATTCCATGAACTATTTGAGAGAGGATCTGTTGAACCAGGAACAAGTTTTAATGGTCATCCATCTCATTCCTGCATTCCCGATGTTGGGATTATGCTGTGTGGAAATGACTGTCACATTTGTCTGTCCGTCAGCAATTAGTGCAACACAATTCCTCATTCACTTACCACTTACAATGCTTGAGGGACAGAATAAGGGGAGGGATTCTCTGATCTTTTTTTTTTTTAAATTTAGATTACCCAATTATTTTTTCCAATTAAGGGGCAATTTAGCGTGGCCAATCCACCTACTCTGCACATTTTTGGGTTGTGGGGGCGAAACCCACGCAGACACGGGGAGAATGTGCAAACTCCACACGGACAGTGACCCAGAGCCGGGATCGAACCTGGGACCTCAGCGCCGTGAGACGGTTGTGCTAACCACTAGGCCACCGTGCTGCCCTGGATTCTCTGATCTTGGGGCTAAGCATTGATGCCGACGTAAATGCCGGAGGGTTTTACACTGGCATCAACAGGCCCCCAGGATCAGCGATTCTGCGTTGCACAGGGGCCCAGCACGGCACTGGAGAGCTTCACGCTGCTCCAGCTGCTGATACGGGCATCAGGACGGGCGCCACAGGCCGACACATGCGGCGTGAGTTTGCGCAAGTGCATGGATTGCCTTCTCCGCAACGTGGTGGAGAGCTACAGGGGCCTGGAGTGGAGGAACATAGGCCCCCACCGGGATAAACCCGCCCGCCAATTGGTGGGCCCCGATCACGGGCCAGGCCACGGTAGAGGCCCCCCCCCCCCCGGGTCGGACCCCACCTCTCCCCCACCAGGCCCCCCCCCCGCAACATGAACGCCGAGGTCCCGCCGGGTAGGACCACACGAGAACATCGCCAGCGGGGATTCGGCCTAACTTGGCGGTCACTCGGCCCATCGAGCACGGAGAATCGACTGGCGCCTCGCCAGCCACGCCCACGCCAATGGCACCGATTCTCCGGTCACTGGAGAATCCCTGGACCGGCGTCGGAGCGGCGTCGTGTGAATCGTACCCCCCCCCCCCCCCCCCCCCCCCCGCCCCCCGCCGATTCTCCGACCCGGCGCGGGATCGGTGACTCCCGCCCAAGGTGCTTCACGTACACAACACTCTCCCATGATGCGGCGTTCGCATTTTTGAGTTAAGCAATGTTCCTGATAATTGGCAGAAATGTAAATTTCAGAAGCTAATCCTTTAAGGAAAGCAGCAGTAATAGGTTAATTTGACAATATAATGATTACCGGGAATAACAGAGGTTTGCCAACCAGGGAAGCCAATTGAAAGTATTGATGAGGGTTTCTTGAACAATGGTGAGCTTTGTTCAATGCTGGAGATTTGTTATCATTTAAGTGGCTCAAACCACAAGCCAGTCAGTCAGCAGGCCACCCAAAGTATATTCATTGACAAGCCACTACTCCACACTTATTACTCTGCCACAGTATTCAATGAAGGCAAGATGACAAATGTGAATGTTTACCAGCGAGAGTTTTTTTCCACCTCATTTAACACGACTTAATAGCGTGGACCCTGAGTAGACCTGGCTAGCAGCCAATCTGTGGCTCAAACTAACCGTTCAACAGGTAAAGCTGTCAACAAGTCTCATCAATGGACAAATGGAATGTCTGCTCCACATATAATGGGCCACCGCTGCCTTATCAGTAACCAATCGATAAAGCAAACCAGACTGTGCTGCTGCTGCCACATGTGGTGTTCACCAAATATGATAATCGTCTGCCCAAAAGGCAGGAATCATTTCCCCTCGCTGCCGTGTGCGACACATGTTCAAGAGCTGATACTGAGGACCTGATGTGGTGTTTGGTACCAGTTGGGAGTGAGCTACAGGTTTTAATTACATGTCTAGTAATTCGAGAGCGGTTAGGCTAAAACAAAATATTTATGGCGATATTATCAGCGCAGCAATTGCTCAGCATTCAAAATGATTTGCCAGTGCAAAGGGGCGGCACAGTGACACAGTGGTTAGCACTGCTACCTCACAGCTCCAGGGATCCGGGTTCAATTCCCGGCTGGGTCACTGTCTGTGCGGAGTCTGCACGTTCTCCCCGTGTCTGCGTGGGTTTCCTCCGGGTGCTCCGGTTTCCTCCCACAGTCCAAAGATGTGCAGGTTAGCTGGACTGGCCCCTTATTGTCTAAAGTTGTGTGGGTTAGGTTAAGGGGTTACTGGGGTAGGGAGTGCGCTTGGGCGGAGTGCTCTTTCAGAGTCAGGGCAGACTTGATTCCTTCTGCAATGTAGAGATACTGTGCTGTCTACGATTCAATGATACTGAGGAGCTCTTCACTCCTGACTTTTTACAATATACGTCTTGAACGCCCCTGATTGCTGGACTGACAATGCAGAAGGAGTGGATTGTCAGGGGTCTGTTGGAAGGCAGGCAGAGGTGGCTCTGAGGGGGGGGGTTTGAGGGAGAACTCCAAAGGAGGAGGAGCAGAATGGCTTAACGTGACCCCTGGTGGAGGAATAATCCATAATTCAGAGTGCAGACGAATTGAGATTGAGGAGCAAAGTGATTGGAGCAAACTCAACACCGATAAAGGCCTGAGCTTGATGGTTGCACAGGGAATGGTAAAAGCTGCCTTGGATGGAGATCCCGCACAGGAATGTAAGAGAAAGGAGTGGGAATGTGTCATATGGGCCCATTGAACCTGCTCTGCCACTTATCAGACTGATCCCCATATCCCTTGAAGGCTTTAAATATACTTTAAATATACTCAATCTGAGCACGCCTAGCCCTCTGGGGCACAGAATTCCAAAGATTCACAATCCACTGGGAGAAGACCCCCCCCCAACCCTCATCTCAGGGCTAAACAGCTGACCGACCCATTATTCTGAAATGATGCCTCTTAGTTCCAGAATCTTCAGCCGGCGAATGTTTTCCAGTACCTTCCCTGTCTGCCCTCCTCTGGAGCTTGTGTTTCAATGACTTTTTCTCGCAATCTTCTTAAACTCTGGAGATTCCCATGGAATCTGTCAGATGGAAAAGCCCTCTCACCCCCAGAATTAATCTCGTCGGCGTACAGCTTATCACCACCAAGGCAAGTATCCCCTTCCTGAGGTACAGAGACTGAAACAGTGTTCTGTATCCCTGCCGTGTTCCCATCTAAAACCACTGCAATTGCAGAAAGATTTCCTCACTCTTATATCCAAACCCCTTGTAATAAAGGACAACATAGCATCTGCCTTCCTAATTGCTTGCTGCAGCTCCATGTTAACTTTGTGCTTCTTGTCAACTGGTATAAGGACACCACAATCCCTCAATAGTTTCTCCTTCTTAAAAAAATGTGATTCTGTTCTCCCAATTTCTTTCCTATCATACTTAATAATAATAATCTTTATTAGTGTCACAAGTAGGCTTACATTAACACTGCAATGAAGTTAGTGTGAAAAGCCCCTAGTCGCCACATTCCGGCGCCTGTTCGGGTACACGGAGGGAGAATTCAGAATGTCCAATTCACCTAACTGCACGTCTTTCGGGACTTGTGGGAGGAAACCGGAGCACCCGGAGGAAACCCACGCAGACACGGGGAGAACGTGCAGACTCCGCACAGACAGTGACCCAAGCCGGGAATCGAACCTGGGACCCTGGCGCTGTGAAGCAACAGTGCTAACCACTGTGCTACTTTGCCGCCCATGTTGCAATCCATCTTTCACCGTGTCACTCTCTTTAACCTATACCGTGTTACACACTCTTGTGTCCCCCTCACAGCTTACCTTCCCAGATAGCTTTGTATCATCACCAGACTTGGATATATTGTCCTGCGTTGCTTCATCTAACTCATTCATATAACTGAATGAGTAAATAACCTAGGGGGCCTCAGCACTAGCTCTGTGGGAGGGGAGGGGGGGGCGGCCGGCAATCAAAAATTTCCCATTCACCCCTATGGTCTGACCTCTGACCCCTTGAGTCTCTACCAATCACGACAACCTTTCTTGTGGGATCCTGCTGAATGCCTTTCTGGGTAATTGTATCTCCGCCCTGCCAGTTACATCCTTAAAAATACTCCAAATGGGTTTGTCAAATATTATTTCCCTTTCATTAAAGCATGTTGATTCTGCTTAATTGAGGGGTGTCGGGGGGGGGGGGGGGGGGGAGGGAAGGGAGGGGGCCGAGAGGGGGGTGGCATGGAGGTAGCCGATGCAGGCTAACTGTTATAATGGCCGGAGATATCCATGAGTCCCCTCACATCAGAGGTGGGGGAATACAGAATAAGGGGATAAGTGATATTCTGCAGTTAGCTGATCGATCGATTGATTGATTGATTGATTGTCACATGTACGAAAGTACAGTGAACAGCATTTTCCTGCGGCCAAGCTCACCTCAGCATCGCCCCTTTGCTCATAAAAAGTAGGGAAAGGAAAATCGACGGTTATTAACTTGCTGAAGATTGCGTGATGTGGTTCAGTGATGGCACTGGGGGCTCCGAGGTGACGCTGATCCGCCCGAGTAGTAACTGGCATCTTCTGTCCCAGTCCACATGGAGAGTCGGTCATGGCAACGGCGTCTGGAACCCCCACCCTGAGCGAGATCCTTCATGAGAGGACAGGAGGGAATTAAATTTTATGTTAAAAATGACAAACATCTTCTTCAGCAATTGAGTTGTCATGTGGCGGGCGATCGAAGCACTCTCTGTATTTTACAGCAATGCATATTGTGCTCTCGGTGATTTGAGTCGAAAATCAATTTAGCATCACAACAGGGTTATGATATTGCTACAAGGAGGCGTATAAAATAAACACCCAGCTCATCCACCCAGGGTGCGGTGTGTGTGTATTCATGCTGGGCTGGCTCACATCCAACTTGTTTTGGGCATAAATTTATATTCCAAACAAGTTTATGACCTATTAATCTGTTTAGTTTTACAGATCTGTGCCATCCGTCACTTTTGTTTCCATCCTTTCTTGAAATTTACACTTACACTGCAACATTGCGCTAGTTCAAACCTGAGAAGTGGTCCTTTGGGCTAATTAATATAATGGAAGAGTAATTGTGGCACTGCGTGAGCAGTCGGGGATCAGGGATTGTTCCACTCGTGTGCAGTTTCTAACAGGGGCTGCTGGAGGGAGAATGGGGGCCACATAAAGCTGCCCAAATATCCTGTGTAGCCCGGGTGGAGTTTGTCTACCCGGCTTTGGTTCAATGTAGCATGGGCAGCACAGTAGCACAGTGGTTAGCATGGTTGCTTCACAGCACCGGGTTCGATTCCCGGCTTGGGGCACTGTCTGTGCGGAGTCTGCTCGTTCTCCTGTGTCTGCGTGGGTTTCCTCCGGGTGCTCCGGTTTCCTCCCACAAGTCCCGAAAGACGTGCTGTTAGGTAATTTGGACATTCTGAATTCTCCCTCCGTGTTCCCGAACAGGCGCCGGAGTGTGGCGACTGGGGGATTTTCACAGTGTTTAGCACAGGGCTAAATTGCTGGCTTTGAAGGCAGACCAAGCAGGCCAGCAGCACGGTTCGATTCCCGTAACAGCCTCCCCGAACAGGCGCCGGAATGTGGCGACTAGGGGCTTTTCACAGTAACTTTATTTGAAGCCTACTCGTGACAATAAGCGATTTTCATTTTTTCATTTCATTGCAGTGTTAATGTGAAAAGCCCCTAGTCGCCACATTCCGGCGCCTGTTCGGGGAGGCTGGTACGGGAATTGAACCCGCGCTGCTGGCCTTGTTCTGCATTGCAAGCCAGCTGTTTAGCCCAGCGTGCTAGTATTACATCCCCGAGATGGAACCTGGGTCTGCCTTAAACTGCGTGGCCCACTTTGACACTGGGCTGCCTCGGCTATAAGTCAAGCACTGGGGAGTGTTTTGCAGATATTTGTGACAGTAAGTGCGTCCTCCCTGATGAAAGGGTAAGCCCCCTCAGGGGAGACAGAGTGCAAGTGGAGACATGAGTGCGGATTACAGGTTGGTAACTAGCCTCCGGGAAAGCAGAGTTGGCAACGCCTCGGGAGTTAATCAGCAGAACTTTGGGTGCAATTTGCAGTGAGTTTGTTTTAGCCTAATGAGAGTTGGAATACTACCGCACGATGACCTACATTTTCACCAATTATATCGCTGAATGCCAAAAAGGAGAATGTTACTAACTGTTCTATTTCCAGCCCTTTAAATTCGGCAGTGACATTTTCAAGGATCTTTGTTTTTCACTCTGATGTGATCGCTGCTGCAGTGCCTACTTTGTGTAGATCTGTGCTGGTTTTGATTGTTGAAAGCAGTAGAACACCAGCATTTTGTCACTTGTAAACCAAAGGGGCCATTGGGTGCCAGTGCCCTGGAGTCTTGGATGCCAAATGATTGTTTTCCTGCTTTTAAGGCACTTTGAGCCACCAGTTCAGCCCAGTGCCACTCCTGCTGTAAACCCAACCGGTGATATATAGAATCATAGAATTTACAGTGCAGAAGGAGGCCATTTGGCCCATCGAATCTGCACCTGTCCTTGGGAAAAAGCAACTTACTTAAGCCCACACCTGCACCCTATCCCCGTAACCCAGTAGTCCCAACTAACCTTTTTGGATACTAAGGGGCAATTTATCATGGCCAATCCAGCTAACCTGCTCATCTTTGGACTGTGGGAGGAAACAGGAGCATCCGGAGGAAACCCACCCAGACACGGGGAGAACGTGTAGACTCCGCACAGTGATCCAAGCCAGGAATCGAACCTAGCACCCTGGCGCTGTGAAGCAACAGTGCTAACCACTGTGCTCGAAGGACCAGAACAGTCTGGGACCACATTCAGATCCAGAACATAAGAGGACAATGCTCCAACAGCGTGATTCAGCCCCCACAAGTACAAATCCTGACCAACATGATGCCCTCTGATGCCAATTAATCCGATATTCTAGACTTTATCAGAATGCTACTGCTGGGGTTTCAGTATTACATCACTGGCTAGACTTCAAAAGTACTTTATTGGTGTAAAACAGTTTGGAACATCCTTGAGCCCAATAAGGTCGGTATGTAAATGCAAAACTTTCCATTTTGTTCAGTTGTAAGCGGTTCAAAACAAAAAGCACAGCTGTCTCTGGTCAAAAAGGCAGGTAGCAGCATTCTGAATACAATTCACAACAATTCAATCTTCATCCCCCATTAGCACCGGGCTAAATCGCTGGCTTTGAAAGCAGACCAAGGCAGGCCAGCAGCACGGTTCAATTCCCGTACCAGCCTCCCCGAACAGGCGCCGGAATGTGGCGACTAGGGGCTTTTCACAGTAACTTCATTTGAAGCCTACTTGTGACAATCAGCAAATTTTCAATTTTCATTCCCCGTTGGCCAACGAGTTCTTCATTTATTCAATAGCTGATCATGAGCCTCAAATGTCGCCAAGCACATCACAGGCAAATCAATGCTCCGCAGTGACTGGGTTTAAAGGGGAATGAGAACAGTCACGTTGGACACAGCAGGATCCCGATGAAGAAGGAAAATTAAATGAAGGCCAATTCTATAGAAAGATAGATACATGTCTTTCTATCGCATGTGTTGACTGAGGGATGAATGTTGATCGGGAGAGTGGGGAGCACACACCTCCCCTGCCCGATCCCTGCTCCCAGTCCCCCCCACCCCATTTGTGTTCCTTTAGTAAAGTCATGGTGATCTCCTCACAGGACAGTTATCTTCCTTGAAGGACAACGTCTGAAACAGTATAGCACCCTCTCAAATGAATTGTAGAATGAATCATAGAATCCCTGCAGTGCTGAACGAAGCCATTCGGCCCATCGAGTCTGCAACGACCCTCCAAAAGGGTACACTACCTAGGCCCACTCCCCTACCCTATCCCCGTAACCCCCAACTAATCTTTGGACATTAAGGGGCAGTTTAGCATGACCAATCCACCTGACCTGCACATCTTTGAACTGTGATGATCTTTGCGCATATTCTGTACACAATATACGTGATTTGCTTTCAAAATGTAAGAGTCCAGTTGTCACAGAAGGTTTTGATTGAAATTTCATTGGGCACAATTAAGAGTAGAGTTTTGTTTTTCATCGATGTATAAATGTTCCGGTAAAATTCCTGCTCCTTATGACAGATTGAACCTCAGTGGGATGGCCAGCAAACAGCCACAAACATTTCTGGTCAGTTGCACCGTTAGTAGGGAAAATGTTGGAATCTGTTATCAACGATGTGATAAATGGACATTTAGATAACAAATACCTGATTGGGCAGAGTCAACACGGAATTATGAATGAGGAAACTTGTTCTAAGAACCTTTTGGTTTTTTTTGAGGATGTTACTACCAGAATTGATGAAGGGGAGTCTGTGGATGTAGCATTGTTGGATTTTCAGAAGGCTTTTGATAAAGTCCCCCTTAGGAGGTTAGATAGCAAAATTAAGGATGAGCATGGATTCAGGATTGGGTAACAGGCAGAAAATGGAGAGTCAGAATAAACGGGTCTTCTTGCGTTGGCAAAGTGTTACTGGCGGGGTGACACGAGGACCACATGTCCAAGGTCGTGGATGACAGAAAGCTTGGTGGGGATGTGCGTTGTGAGGAAGATGCAAAGCGACTTCAAGGTGATATGGACAGGCTTGGTGAGTGGACATTGGTCGCACCCCTAATTGCCCTTGAACTGAGTGGCGTGCGAGGCCATTCCAGAAGACATTCAACATTCAGCCACATAACTGTGGGTCTGGAGTCACGTGTAGCCCAGATATTCCTTCCCCAAGGTGTGAATCTGATGGGTTTTTACGTCAATGATTTCATGGTCATCATTAGACCTTAATTCCAGACTTCTATCTATTGCTGTGGGATTCAAACCACACCCCCAGAGCATTGCCCTGAGTCTCTGAATTACTCATCCAATGACAATACCACTATGCCACTGGCACAGGCCTGGAATATGTTTAAAGTAAAGATTGACAGATTTCTAGGTACCAATGGGAGAAAGCGATATGGGGATAGTATGAAGTGGATGATCAGCCATGATTGGCGGAACAGACTCAATGGGCTGAGAAACCGACTCCTATTCCTATGTTGTTTTGAACTATGATGTGGAGATGCCGGCGTTGGACTGGGATGGGAACAGCATCACTAATCACTGGCTTTTGGAGCACTGCTCCTTCCTCAGGTGAATGAAGAGGTAGGTTCCAGAAACATATATTCAGACAAAGTCAAAGATGCCAGACAATGCTGAGAATGCGAGTCTTTGCAGGTAATTAAGTCATTACAGATCCAGAGAGAGGGGTAACCCCAGGTTAAAGAGGTGTGAATTGTCTCAAACCAGGACAGTTGGTAGGATTTTGCAAGTCCAGGCCAGATGGTGGGGGGTGGATGTAATGCAACATGATTGAGGCCGTACTCATGTGTGCGGAACTTGGCTGTAAGTTTCTGCTTGGCGATTCTGCGTTGTCGCGTGTCCTGAAGACTGCCTTGGAGAATGCTTACCCGCAGATCAGAGGCTGAATGCCCTTGACTGCTGAAGTGTTCCCCGACTGGAAGGGAACATTCCTGCCTGGCGATTGTCGCGCGATGTCCGTTCATTCGTTGTCGCAGTGTCTGCATGGTCTCGCCAATGTACCACGCTTCGGGACATCCTTTCCTGCAGCGTATGAGGTAGACAACGTTGGCCGGGTCGCACGAGTATGTACCGCGTACCTGGTGGGTGGTGTTACCACGTGTAATGGAGGTATCGATGTCGATGATCTGGCATGTCTTGCAGAGATTGCCCTGGCAGGGTTGTGTGGTGTGGTGGTCGCTGTTCTGAAGGCTGGGTAATTTGCTGCAAACAATGGTTTGTTTGAGGTTGCGCGGTTGTTTGAAGGCCAGTAGTGGGGGTGTGGGGATGACCTTGGCAAGATATTCATCTTCATCGATGATGTGTTGAAGGCTGCGAAGAAGATGTTGTATTTGACCATCCTGTCCATATCTTTCTGTAACCCAAAACACTCCACCTCACTGTTAACCACCCGGCCAACCTTTGTTCCATCCGCAAACTTACTGATCCCACCCCCCACATAGTCATCTGTGGCGTTTATATAAATGCCAAACAATAGTGGACCCAGCACAGATCCCTGTGGTACCCCACTGGACACTGGCTTCAGTCTAAAGCAGCCGTCTGTCATCACCCTCTGTCTCCTACAACTCAGCCAATTTTGAATCCACCTTATCAAGTTACCCTGGATCCCATGTACATTTGCCTTCCTTATAAGTTTCCCATGTGGGACCTTGTCAAAGGCTTTGCTGAAATCCATGTAAACTACATCAACTACACTACCCTCATCTACACACCTGGTCACATGCTGAAAAAATGCAGTCAAATTTATTAGGCATGACCTCCCTCTGACAAAGTCATGCTGACTATTCCTGATCAAACCTTACCTCTCCAAATAGAGATAGATTCTCTCCTTCAGAATCTTCTGCAATAGTTTCCCTATCACTGACGTCAGACTCACTGGTCTGTAGTTCGCTGGCTTATCTCTACAACCTTTCCTAAATAGTGGGACCACATTAGCTGTTCTCCAGTCCTCTCCCGTGGCCGGAGAGGATTAAAATATTTGTGTCAGAGACCCTGCAATCTCCTCCCTCGGCCCCCACAGCAGCCTGGGACACAATTCATCTGGACCTGGAGATTTGTCAACCTTTTAGTCTGCCAACATCTCCAATACCTGGTCACTCCCTATAATGAATTGTTCAAGAACCTCGCAATCTCTCTCCCCGAGTCCATATCTGCCTCCTCATTTTCTTGGGTGAAGGCAGATGTGAAGCATTCGTCTAACACCCTACCAATATCCTCTTGCTCCACCCACAGATTGCCCCCTTGGTTCCTAATGGGCCCTACTCTTTCCCTGGTTTTCCGCTTCCCATTGATATACTTAGAGAGTATCTTGGGATTTTTCTTACTTCTACCAGCCAGAGATTTCTCACATCCTCTCTTTACTTTCCTAATTGCTTTCTTAAACTCCATCCTGTACTTCCTGTACTCCATTAATGCCTTTGCAGACTTGCTTCCCTTCTACTCGCTAAAAACCTCTTTTCTTTCTCATCATCTTCTGAATGTTTCTGTTCATCCATGGTTTTCTGGGCTTGTTACCCCTTCCAGAAGGAACATGTTGGGCCTGTAAAAATTTAAGAACTCGAAGCAGGAGTCAGCCATCTGGCCCCTTGAGCCTGCTCCGTTATTAATAAGATCATGGCTCATCTTTTTGTGGACTCAGCTCCACTTACCCGCCCGCTCACCATAACCCTTAATTCCTTTACTGTTCAAAAATCTCTCTATCTTTGCCTGAAAAACATTCAACGAGGTAGCCACAGGTTCACGACCCTTTGGGTGAACAAGTTCCCGGAAGAAGAACCCTCTCCATTTTCTTTTTGAACAGCCCCCACGGTACTTCTGTAAATTTCCCCACAAGGAACTCTTTCCAAAATTTCCCCTTGAGGCTGTTGCCTCTCTTGCTGGCCGCACAACTGATTCCATTGGGTGAATTGGACAGTGGATGTGGGCAGGACGGTTGACCGTGGAAGGCACCATAGCTAATCCTTATCCTTAATCCTCACCAAATATCCATCGAGGGATGATCATCCAGCAAAGCTGACAGGATACCGATAGACCCCCCCCCATACTGGCCACTGGTTTACACCCTCCTCCCTCCCTCCCATCTCTCCCTCCTTCCTTCCTTTCCTCCCTCCTTCCTTCCTTCCCTCCCTCCCTCCTTCCCTCCCTCCCCCCCTCCCTCGCTTGGCTTGGGAGGCTTGCCTAAATTGTCAGACCCAGTTTTAGCTCCGCTAAAGGATTGGACAGGTGTTGGGGAGGGATCCCGGAGACACCTTTACATATTTTGTCGTTGCAGCATCTCTGAAGCGGGGTCATTGCGTTCCCCTAAGAGCACGGTTAATCTGGAAGCTGAAATCCTTGATTTTCGCTGTTGACAGACTTCCCTTTGGCTGCAAATTAAAACTAAAACCGATGCAAATTTATACAGACCCTCCAGTCTGATGTGTTTGGCATTTTGCAATTTGCACAGTGCCAAGTTCCTCGTGTGCATGTTAATACACATGCTGCCAAGTAGTAATCATTTTTTTTTAAATTAACATTTCAACTGGGGGGTTGCATTTGTGATTGTGCTCCTTTTCCCGATTATTTTTACACCCTCCATTACTTAGTGCTAATCCCTGGAATTAATTCAATACTCATTACAGCTGGCCGGCATAACTGTAAATCCTCACACAGGACTGCAAAAGACTCCAAACTGCCTGGCAGAGATCTAGGAGACAGAAGCTGCTGGCAACGAAATGCAACTAGAAAAACTGGCCGAACATTTGGTTTGATGCGAAATTAACCCAGCAACAGGCTCCACCTGTCAGAGGTTGTGGAGATGGATGGAGCAGCTGAATGCACATTACAGGACCCAGTGTGATCACCTCAGTGTGGGGTGGTAGGACTGTCGTGTGAGGCACGATTGGGTCAACCGAGCCTGTATAACAGTGGTTAGCACTATTGCTTCACAGCTCCAGGGTCCCAGGTTCGATTCCCGGCTTGGGTCACTGTCTGTGCGGAGTCTGCACGTTCTCCAAGTGTCTGTGTGGGTTTCCTCCGGGTGCTCCGGTTTCCTCCCACAAGCCCCGAAAGACGTGCTGTTAGGTGAATTGGACATTCTGAATTATCCCTCCGTGTACCCGAACAGGCGCCGGAATGTGGCGACTGGGGGCTTTTCACAGTAACTTCATTGCAGTGTTAATGTAAGCCTACTTGTAACACAATAAAAATGTATTATTAATTTATTTATTCACTGGAATTTAGAAGATTGACAGAGGATCTCACAGTCCAAAGATGTGCAGGTTAGGTGGATTGGCCGTGATAAATTGCCCTTAGTGTCCAAAATTGCCCTTAGTGTTGGGTGAGGTTACTGGGTTATGGGGATAGGGTGGAGGTGTTGACCTTGGGTAGGGTGCTCTTTCCAAGAGCCGGTGCAGACTCGATGGGCCGAATGGCCTCCTTCTGCACTGTAAATTCTATGTAACATATTAAATTCTGGCAGGGTGGGAGACTGGATACAGAGGTGTTTCTGCTGGCTGGGGGGAGGGGTCCAGAACAAGGGGGTCACAGCCCCAGGATACGGGGGATGGGTAATTTAACACTGAGATAAGGGGAAACCTCGTCACTCAGTTTGGTGAACCTGTGGAATTCCCGACCACAGGAGACAGTGGGGGCCAAATCACCCAATATATTTAAGAAGGAAATCGATTTCTAGACTGTGCAGGTGTCAAAGGGAATGGGGAGAGCGCGGAGTACGGTGTTAGAGGATCACATCAAATGGTGGGCAGGCTCGAGGGGCTGAATGTTTCGATCTGACCATCCCTCATATGAGTTTTCACACCGAGGGGGAACTTTCTGCCCCGGAGGAAAACAGGCGCTCGTGGATTGGGACACCTAATTGGTCACTCTACCTGAACATCTTCTTGTTGCAATGAGTACAGTTGAGAGGAAAATCAGGGACTTGCTGGGTCATTCCTGCGGCTAAAAGCCACACTGTCCATCCACATCCCGACTGCCAAGCACTGATATTCGACTTCAATATCGGAAAACTAATTGACCCATTCAAGGTATCGGAAACTAGGCCAATCGATGTTCCACTAAACACTCACCCCGTGTCACATTGCAGGTCAAGGAAGTTACAAGAGACCAAACTGACCCATAGAGGCCAGCTCTGACCCATAGAGACCAAACTGACCCATAGAGATCAACACTGACCCATAGAGGCCAGCTCTGACCCATAGAGACCAATCTGACCCATAGAGACCAACTGACGCATAGAGACCAGCATTGACCCATAGAGACCAAACTGACCCATAGTGACCAGCACTGACCCATAGAGGCCAGCTCTGACCCATAGAGACCAAACTGACCCATAGAGATCAACACTGACCCATAGAGACCAAACTGACCCATAGAGACCAGCATTGACCCATAGAGACCAAACTGACCCATAGAGACCAAACTGACCCATAGAGATCAACACTGACCCATAGAGACCAAGCTGACCCATAGAGGCCAGCACTGACCCATAGAGACCAAACTGACCCATAGAGACCAGCACTGACCCATAGAGACCAAACTGACCCATAGAGGCCAGCTCTGACCCATAGAGACCAAACTGACCCATGTAGACCAGCACTGACCCATAGAGACCAAACTGACCCATAGAGACCAGCACTGACCCATAGAGATCAGCACTGACCCATAGAGACCAAACTGACCCATAGAGACCAAACTGACCCATAGAGACTAAACTGACCCATAGAGGCCAGCTCTGACCCATAGAGACCAAACTGACCCATGTAGACCAGCACTGACCCATAGAGACCAGCACTGACCCATAGAGACCAGCACTGACCCATAGAGACCAAACTGACCCATAGAGACCAGCACTGACCCATAGAGATCAGCACTGACCCATAGAGACCAAACTGACCCATAGAGACCAGCACTGACCCATAGAGACCAGCACTGACCCATAGAGACCAGCACTGACCCATAGAGATCAGCACTGACCCATAGAGACCAAACTGACCCATAGAGACCAAACTGACCCATAGAGACCAAACTGACCCATGTAGACCAGCACTGACCCATAGAGACCAAACTGACCCATAGAGACTAAACTGACCCATAGAGATCAGCACTGACCCATAGAGACCAAACTGACCCACAGAGACCAGCACTGACCCATAGCGATCAGCACTGACCCATAGAGACCAAACTGACCCATAGAGACCAAACTGACCCATAGAGACCAGCACTGACCCATAGAGACCAGCACTGACCCATAGAGACCAGCACTGACCCATAGAGACCAGCACTGACCCATAGAGACCAGCACTGACCCATAGAGACCAGCACTGACCCATAGAGACCAAACTGACCCATAGAGTCCAAACTGACCCATAGAGTCCAAACTGACCCATAGAGACCAGCACTGACCCATAGAGACCAGCACTGACCCATAGAGACCAGCACTGACCCATAGAGACCAAACTGACCCATAGAGACCAAACTGACCCATAGAGCCCAAACTGACCCATAGAGGCCAGCTCTGACCCATAGAGACCAAACTGACCCATAGAGATCAGCACTGACCCATAGAGACCAGCACTGACCCATAGAGACCAGCACTGACATACTGACCCATAGAGACCAAACTGACCCATAGAGACCAGCACTGACCCATAGAGACCAGCACTGACCCATAGAGACCAGCACTGACCCATAGAGACCAGCACTGACCCACAGAGAGCAGCACTGACCCATAGAGGCCAGCTCTGACCCATAGAGACCAAACTGACCCATAGAGACCAGCACTGACCCATAGAGACCAAACTGACCCATAGAGACCAGCACTGACCCATAGAGACCAGCACTGACCCATAGAGGCCAGCTCTGACCCATAGAGACCAAACTGACCCATAGAGACCAGCACTGACCCATAGAGACCAAACTGACCCATAGAGACAAACTGACCCAGAGACCAGCACTGACCCATAGAGACCAGCACTGACATACTGACCCATAGAGACCAGCACTGACATACTGACCCATAGAGACCAGCACTGACCCATAGAGACCAGCACTGACCCATAGAGTCCAAACTGACCCATAGAGACCAAACTGACCCATAGAGACCAAACTGACCCATAGAGACCAGCACTGACCCATAGAGACCAGCACTGACCCAGAGACCAGCACTGACATACTGACCCATAGATACCAGCACTGACCCATAGAGACCAGCACTGACCCATAGAGACCAGCACTGACCCATAGAGACCAAACTGACCCACAGAGAGCAGCACTGACCCATAGAGACCAGCACTGACCCATAGAGACCAGCACTGACATACTGACCCATAGATACCAGCACTGACCCATAGAGACCAGCACTGACCCATAGAGACCAGCACTGACCCATAGAGACCAAACTGACCCACAGAGAGCAGCACTGACCCATAGAGACCAGCACTGACCCAGAGACCAGCACAGACCCATAGAGATCAGCACTGACCCACAGAGACCAGCACTGACCCAGAGACCAGCACTGACCCACAGTGAGCAGCACTGACCCACAGAGACCAGCACTGACCCATAGAGACCAGCACTGACCCACAGAGAGCAGCACTGGGCACTGCTGCATCATCAGTCAGTGTTATATTAAGAGATGAATGTACGGTTCAGAATCTCTGATGGCTCCAAGAACCCTCTCTCCCCGTTGCTCATTCTGGTCTGTGATAATGGGAGTCAGGGAAGATCCCTATTCTCTGCCTTACTGTTCCCCTTGTGTGTCCGATTGGCAGCTTTACTCTGAGTCACAATGAAGCGCAGACTGAGTGCAAATGGCCTATTTTGGAATGACATTGCCTCGACCATTTGTGAAATTTGATGAATGAAACTAAGAATAAGGCACCATGCCTTTATTTATAAGTCTGCAACTGATGGATGGCGATATCTTCTTGCTGAAGTCTTCTCTGGCAGTAGCAGCTGATGGATGATGAAATGGCTGTTGTCAGACACAAAAGAGAGAGATTTCAGAAGCTCGCTGACCCATGCTGGAATAGAGGCTCCATATGCTGCACATCGGACACAATTATTCCAATACAAAACACACCGCAGCTTTTCCCGGAACGCTGGAATGGCAATGATAAAATACTGGCCTTGGGAAGCAAAATAATGTAAACACTGACTCTCCACAACAGCACAAGCTTTAAAATCAATCAACTGAAAGAGATTCCGACAGGACTGTCAGTCCGGTGGCTATTCATTCTGCACACAGTTCACTCTCTTATTACATTTCATACACTTCGGCTTTTTAAAAAAATCAATCTCACAACTTTCACTCCTACTGTTTTTGTTCCCCTGAAGTTTCTGACTCTCACTGGGACACAGTTCCTGAAGGTGCTGACTCTCACTGGGGGACAGTTCCTGAAGGTGCTGACTCACTGGGGGACAGTTCCTGAAGGTGCTGACTCTCACTGGGACACAGTTCCTGAAGGTGCTGACTCTCACTGGGACACAGTTCCTGAAGGTGCTGACTCTCACTGGGGGACAGTTCCTGAAGGTGCTGACTCTCACTGGGGGACAGTTCCTGAAGGTGCTGACTCTCACTGGGACACAGTTCCTGAAGGTGCTGACTCTCACTGGGACATAGTTCCTGAAGGTGCTGACTCTCACTGGGGGACAGTTCCTGAAGGTGCTGACTCACTGGGGGACAGTTCCTGAAGGTGCTGACTCTCACTGGGACACAGTTCCTGAAGGTGCTGACTCTCACTGGGGGACAGTTCCTGAAGGTGCTGACTCTCACTGGGACACAGTTCCTGAAGGTACTGACTCTCACTGGGACACAGTTCCTGAAGGTGCTGACTCTCACTGGGACACAGTTCCTGAAGGTGCTGACTCTCACTGGGACACAGTTCCTGAAGGTGCTGACTCTCACTGGGACACAGTTCCTGAAGGTGCTGACTCTCACTGGGACACAGTTCCTGAAGGTACTGACTCTCACTGGGACACAGTTCCTGAAGGTGCTGACTCTCACTGGGGGACAGTTCCTGAAGGTGCTGACTCTCACTGGGACACAGTTCCTGAAGGTGCTGACTCTCACTGGGACACAGTTCCTGAAGGTGCTGACTCTCACTGGGACACAGTTCCTGAAGGTGCTGACTCTCACTGGGACACAGTTCCTGAAGGTGCTGACTCTCACTGGGAGACAGTTCCTGAAGGTGCTGACTCTCACTGGGGGACAGTTCCTGAAGGAGCTGACTCTCACTGGAACACAGTTCCTGAAGGTGCTGACTCTCACTGGGACACAGTTCCTGAAGGTGCTGACTCTCACTGGGACACAGTTCCTGAAGGTGCTGACTCTCACTGGGACACAGTTCCTGAAGGTGCTGACTCTCACTGGGACACAGTCCCTGAAGGTGCTGAATCTCACTGGGGGACAGTTCCTGAAGGTGCTGACTCTCACTGGGGGACAGTTCCTGAAGGTGCTGACTCTCACTGGGGGACAGTTCCTGAAGGTGCTGATTCTCACTGGGACGCAGTTCCTGAAGGTGCTGACTCTCAGTGGGGGACAGTTCCTGAAGGTACTGACTCTCACTGGGACACAGTTCCTGAAGGTGCTGACTCTCACTGGGACACAGTTCCTGAAGGTGCTGACTCTCACTGGGAGACAGTTCCTGAAGGTGCTGACTCTCACTGGGACACAGTTCCTGAAGGTGCTGACTCTCACTGGGGGACAGTTCCTGAAGGTGCTGACTCTCACTGGGACACAGTTCCTGAAGGTGCTGACTCTCACTGGGACACAGTTCCTGAAGGTGCTGACTCTCACTGGGACACAGTTCCTGAAGGTGCTGACTCTCACTGGGACACAGTTCCTGAAGGTGCTGACTCTCACTGGGAGACAGTTCCTGAAGGTGCTGACTCTCACTGGGGGACAGTTCCTGAAGGAGCTGACTCTCACTGGAACACAGTTCCTGAAGGTGCTGACTCTCACTGGGACACAGTTCCTGAAGGTGCTGACTCTCACTGGGGGACAGTTCCTGAAGGTGCTGACTCTCACTGGGACAGTTCCTGAAGGTGCTGACTCTCACTGGGACAGTTCCTGAAGGTGCTGACTCTCAGTGGGGGACAGTTCCTGAAGGTGCTGACTCTCACTGGGGGACAGTTCCTGAAGGAGCTGACTCTCACTGGAACACAGTTCCTGAAGGTGCTGACTCTCACTGGGACACAGTTCCTGAAGGTGCTGACTCTCACTGGGACACAGTTCCTGAAGGTGCTGACTCTCACTGGGACACAGTTCCTGAAGGTGCTGACTCTCACTGGGACAGTTCCTGAAGGTGCTGACTCTCACTGGGACACAGTTCCTGAAGGTGCTGACTCTCACTGGGAGACAGTTCCTGAAGGTGCTGACTCTCACTGGGGGACAGTTCCTGAAGGTGCTGACTCTCACTGGGAGACAGTTCCTGAAGGTGCTGACTCTCACTGGGGGACAGTTCCTGAAGGTGCTGACTCTCACTGGGGGACAGTTCCTGAAGGTGCTGACTCTCACTGGGACACAGTTCCTGAAGGTGCTGACTCTCACTGGGACACAGTTCCTGAAGGTGCTGACTCTCACTGGGACACAGTTCCTGAAGGTGCTGACACTCACTGGGACACAGTTCCTGAAGGTGCTGACTCTCACTGGGAGACAGTTCCTGAAGGCGCTGACTCTCACTGGGGGACAGTTCCTGAAGGTGCTGACTCTCACTGGGACACAGTTCCTGAAGGTGCTGACTCTCACTGGGACACAGTTCCTGAAGGTGCTGACTCTCACTGGGACACAGTTCCTGAAGGTGCTGACTCTCACTGGGACACAGTTCCTGAAGGTGCTGACTCTCACTGGGGGACAGTTCCTGAAGGTGCTGACTCTCACTGGGACACAGTTCCTGAAGGTGCTGACTCTCACTGGGGGATAGTTCCTGAAGGTGCTATCTCTCACTGGGACACGGTTCCTGAAGGTGCTGTCTCTCACTGGGACACAGTTCCTGAAGGTGCTGACTGTCACTGGGGGACAGTTCCTGAAGGTGCTGACTCTCACTGGGACACAGTTCCTGAAGGTGCTGACTCTCACTGGGACACAGTTCCTGAAGGTGCTGACTCTCACTGGGACACAGTTCCTGTAGGTGTGGGTGGTGGTGGGGTGGGGCACCCATAAGGCCGCTGCCACTCTGCAGAACCAAGAGCCAAGTTGGGTGGTCAGTGGGGTGCACAGCAAGATGGCTGCCTTGCACCGCGGCAGTTTTGGTCCATGCCTGGGCACCCAGGCCCCATGGCCCAACCCTGGTCACCCCCAAACACCCGACCCCCCTCAGCCAGCCCGGCCAGTGTCAGGACCAGCAGCCTATGGTCGCGCCTCTGAGTGTCCTACCTCCTCTCGCTCAGCAGCCATGGCGCCTGTTTCCCGATTTGAATAAGCTCAGGTGAACCTCGGCATCGGGAATTCTCCCCGATGGAGGCGGGGAATCGCGGAGGCTCCGGAGTAAACCGGGTCAGGCCTGCTAATGATAAGCAAACGGCGTTGACTGTACCTGCGGAGTGGAATGTACTGGCACCGTTGTCGAGGCTCCGGAGATTTGGCGTGAACTTGGCTCCGGCCACGATTTCGGCATCAAGACCGATTCTCCACCCAATCACCTTTTCCGATTTTGGCGCCAACTGACAGCGACTCTCGCCCATCATCTGTGAGTGTAGATATTGAGCTTCAGCGGGATATTTGACTGTCGGCGCCCACAGCTGAGCTACTGGTTGGTGGGAACCTATCCCTGGATTCGCCCCGGCTTTGTGGCCTTGCTGTGGACAAGGCTAACTGTGGACGTATTGAACTCGTGCTCTCCATGCCCATCGCTTGATTCCAATCCAGAGATTATATATCTCAAAGTTGCGTGGAAAACAGTTCGGGTTTTGAGCAAACTTTCAAAGCCATGACGCTGATCCTGGAGAATAATGACATGCCACCTCACATCGAGCAGTGCACACAAGGTGATTAATACAATATTGTAGCTTCTGAACAGAACCTGTGAGCGCTCCCTCCCAGTATAAATCCCGCAGCTGTCTGAGTGCAGTTTTTATAAATGTCCGATGGGAGATTCCCTCGCTGTCCTCTCTTTGGGGTCTCTTGTTTGGTAGATGGGGGTTGAGAAAACCCAGCTGGTATTTTCGCGATGTGAGCCTCATTGTTGAGGTCTGAATTTATGATTAGCACTACTGCCTCACGGCGCCCGGGACCCGGGTTCGATCCCGGCTCTGGTCACTGTCCGTGTGGAGTTTGCACATTCTCCCCGTGTCTGCATGGGTTTCGCCCCCACAACCCAAATATGTGCAGGGTAGGTGGATTGGCTAAATTGCCCCTTAATTGGAAAAAAAGCAATTGGGTACTCTTATAAAAAGGTTGGAATTTATTTGTCAATCCATACTTACTCTTGAGGATGGGCTGGTGAGATGCAATCCTGAAGCAACCATCATCCGAGTGGCGAAGGTGCTCTCAAGGCACTGTGAGCTCCAGAACGTTCACCATTTTAACGCAGTAACATATGAAAGAATCTTGTTTATTACAACTCTGAATGGAGCTAGACTTGGTGCTGATGTATGTCTCATACACCTCGTCTAGCCCGCCAGTGGAAACAATAGGTTCGAGCTGAGCTTTTGCAGTAAATAGCCTCATCAGTGACTCGCAGCATGTAGTCCCATTGCTATTTACACAATTCTTTTTATTAAACAAAGATGTATTATGCAGGTCAAGAGCTTCTCAAAAATAGCTGACTGTCAGTCTCTTGTTGAATTCTCCATGCCGAATTTAATCAGAGTCTCAGTAATAGGGTAACACAGAGAAACAATTGAAATTTTATTCTATTTCCCACACATAGGCATTAACATCCAACGTCTGTTCAATTGGGTGGTTAGAAAAGCTCTTCAATGATCATCATCTCTCCTCTTCATTTCCTCCGGATAATCTAGCCAATTTCCTGCATTTATCTTCGAAGTGGGAAGTCAGAAAGAGAGAGGTTCCTTCTTTCTGTGATAACTTATCGGCTGCTACATGGGTCCGGGGGCAGGAAGGGAGCTGTACACTAAAACTGTAATGATTGTGTTTGGGCAGATTACACCTGGAAGAGTTGGGCTACTCAAAAAGACGCGCTTCAATGCACCCAGTGTGAAAATATGAGCTCTTTGTGTGTCTCAATGACCAGACCTTGGCACTTGTATGTCTAACCATGAACTGTTTACAGATCCCCAGTTAATGACATGCACGGTTATGCTTCCATGCAGGTAGACTGCTTCCAGAATGTTCTCCTTAGCGTTTTCTCTCAGATCTGTTACCATGTGATTCAATGGGCGGGATTCTCCGACCCCCCCGCCGGGTCGGAGAATCGCCAGGGGGGCGGTGTGAATCCCGCCCCCACCGGCTGCTGAATTCTCCGACCCCCCCCCCCCCCCGGCCGGGTCGGAGAATCGCCAGGGGGCGGTGTGAATCCCGCCCCCACCGGCTGCTGAATTCTCCGGCACCGGGGTTTTGGCGGTGGCGGGAATCGCGGCGAACTGGTCGGCGGCTGCTGGCAGCAACCCCCCCCCCCCCTCGGCAATTCTCCAGCCCACGATGGGCCGAGTGGCCGCCCGTTTTCGGTGGGTCCCGTCGGCGTAAATCACAACGGGTCCTTACCGGCGGGACCTGGCTCCATGGGCGGCCCGCAGAGTCCTCGGGGGGGGGGGACCTGGCTCCATGGGCGGCCTGCAGAGTCCTCGGGGGGGGGGGGGGGGGGGGGACCTGGCTCCATGGGCGGCCTGCAGAGTCCTCGGGGGGGGGGGGGGGGATATGGCCCCAGGGGGTGCCCCCATGGTGGCCTGGCCCGCGATTGGGACCCACCGATCCGTGGGCGGGCATGTGCCATGGGGGCACTCTTTCCCTCCGCGTTGGCTGCTGTCAACCTCCGCCCTGGCCGGTGCAGAGAAGAACCCCCCCTGCGCTTACGCTGGGATGATGCCAGCACATGCTGATGCTCCCGTGCATGCTGATGCTCCCGTGCATGCTGATGCTCCCGCGCATGCTGATGCTCCCGCGCATGCTGATGCTCCCGCGCATGCTGATGTTCCCGCGCATGCTGATGCTCCCGCGCATGCTGATGCTCCCGCGCATGCTGATGCTCCCGCGCATGCGCCAACTCACCCCGGCCGGCGGAGGCCCTTCAGCGCCGGTTGGCGTGGAGCCAAACACTCCCACGCCGGCCTAGTCCCTGAAGGTGCGGAGGATTCCGCAACTTCGGGGCGGCCCGACACCGGAGTGGTTCACGCCACTCCTCGGCGACGGAGTGGCCCGCCCTGCCCATACGCGGAGAATCGTGCCCTACATGTCATACGGTGAGTGGTGCTATTCTCCAGTCACACTTTAACCCTTGCTCTGCCAATACCTTTCCATCGCAATGGTATGCAGTCACAATATCATCACATTCACCTTTCTTCACTAAAGAAAGCGTCTATCCCTTCCAAAGGAAGATTACAATGCAATCCTTATTTCATGGAATCCCTACAGTGCAGAAGGAGGCCATTTGGCCCATCGAGCCTGCACCAACCCTCTGAAAGAGAACCCCACCTAGGTCGATCCCCGTAACCCAGTAACCCCACTAACCTTTTGGACACTACGGGCAATTTAGCCTGGCCAATCCACCTAACCTGCACATCTTTGGACTGTGGGAGGAAACCGGAGCACCCGGAGGAAACCCACGCAGACACGGGGGAGGACGTGCAGACTCCGCACAGGCAGTGACCCAAGGTCTAAATGGAACCCTCTGGCGCTTGTGAGGCAGCAGTGCTAACCACTGTGTCTCTTCTCATCCACCTCAGCTCTCTGCCTTTACCAATTCAGATGGTGTTGAGTTTTGAGAGATTGTCTACATCCTGGTCTGTCACAGTCGTAGCACTCTGTGTTTCTGATATGCTGTTCTCTCCATTTGAATCATGTTTATGCTCCTTCGAGTTGGATTTCTCTTTATTAACAACTCATCTGCTTTTTCGGACACAGTGGGTTTGTGCCGTTTGTTCCGGGGGTGAAATGTGGACTCCGTTCATTCCCAGAGTGGCCTCAAATTTTCTTTTCCTGTCAAAATGGAATGTCTGCTCCACATATAATGGGCCATCGCTGCCCTATCAGCAACCAATCGATAAAGCAAACCAGACTGTGCTGCTGCTGCCACATGTGGTGTTCACCAAATATGACAATCGTCTGCCCAAAAGGCAGGAATCATTTCCCCTCGCTGCCGTGTGCGACACATGTTCAAGAGCTGATACCGATGACCATATGTGGTGTTTGGTACCAGTTGGGAGTGAGCTACAGGTTTTAATTACCTGTCTAGTAATTCGAGAGCAGTTAGGCTAAAACAAAATATTTATGGCGATATTATCAGCACAGCAATTGCTCAGCATTCAAAACGATTTGCCAGTGCAAAGGGGTGGCACAGTGACACAGTGGTTAGCACTGCTACCTCACAGCTCCAGGGATCCAGGTTTAATTTAGACTTCGGGTCACTGTCTGTGTGGAGTCTGCACGTTCTCCCCGTGTCTGCGTGGGTTTCCTCCAGCTGTTCCGGTTTCCTCCCACAGTCCAAAGGTGTGCAGGTTAGGTGGATTGGCCATGCTAAATTGTCCTTTACTCTCCAAGGATGTGCAGTTTAGGATGTGGGGTTACAGAGATAGGGTGGGGGAGTGAGGAAGGGGGATTGGCTCTCCCGAGCTTTATTAACTATTACTGGGCTGCCAACAAATCGATGGTCAGGAAGTGGGTAGTGGGGGAGAGGTCGGTCTGGGAGCGGATGGAGGCAGCATCCTGCAAAGGTACGAGTCTGGAGGCTTTACTGACGGCGCCCCTGCCGTTCTCGCCGGCTCAGTACTCCACAAGTCCTGTGGTGGTGGCAGCCCTGAGGGTGAGGGGGCAACGGAGGCAGCATATGAGACTGGGGGGGCGTCAGTGTGGTCACCGATCTGTGCCAATCACCGGTTTGTCCCGGGGGGAGGGGGGGGTGCTTTAAGGTATGGCAGCGGGCAGAGATTGAGAGGTTTGGGGATCTATTCATCCAGGAGGGCTTCCCGACCTTGGAGACATTAGAGAAGGAGTTTGACTTGCCGGGTGGGAACGGGTTTTGGTATCTTCAAGTGCGGGACTTTGTACGGAGACAGGTCCCAAGCTTTCCTCGCCTCCTCCTGAGGGGACTACAGGATAAAGTGCTGTCAAAAACAGGGGTTGGAGGTGGGAAGGTTTCGGACGTATACAGGGAATTGTTAGAGTGGGAAGGGGCCCCTATCAGTGAGGTGAAGAGGAAGTGGGAAGAGGAGTTGGGAGGGGAGCTGGAAACTGAACTGTGGGAAAAACCCTTGAAAAGGGTAAATGCATCCTCGCCCTGTGCTAGACTCAGCTTGATTCAGTTCAAGGTAGTCCACAGGGCCCACATAACGGCAGCCCAGATGAGTAGATTCTTCCAGGAGGTGGAGGACAGATATGGACGGTGTGGGGGTAGCCCGGCCAACCATGTTCATATGTTTTGGGCATGTCCGAAACTGAGGGAATTCTGGCAAGGATTTGCAGATGTTATGTTGGAAGTCCTGGAAGGTAGGGTAACTCCAAGTCCGGAATTAGCAATATTTGGGGTGCTGGAGGATCCGGGGGCAAAGCGGGGGGAAGGAGGCCAATATTCTGGCCTTCTCCTCCCTGGTGGCCCAGAGACGGAATTTGCTGAAATGGATGGACTCGGAGCCCCCGAAATCAGGAGTGTGGGGCAGCGATATGGTAGAGTTTCTCAGTCTGGAGAAAATTAAGTTTGCTCTGAGAGGATCAATACAGGGATTTGCCCGGAGTTGGCAGCCGTTCATCGATTTCTTTAACAAAAACTGAAGGTCAGCAATAAGGGGGGAAAGGGAAAAAGGAGGTGGGGGGGAGGAAAATAGGAGGCATGGTGATGTTAAATAAGGACAGAGAATTTAGTATACGGGTAATTGGGGATAGGGCGGGAGAAGTGGGGTAGGTGGTTTATTGTCTGTTGTTATTTTAGGGGGTATTTTGTGTGTTGACCCGTTTTAGAAATCTCAATATGTTAAATTGTGAAAATTACAAATGCTTCAGTAAAATATTTTCTAAAACAAAAAAGTAATAATATTACTGTAACAGATATATCTGAACTCAGGCTTTTAAAAACATTCCTGTAACAGATATAAATACAACATATAAAAATTCCTACATACTTCACACTTGTCCTCTGCCAGAGTTGCCCTCTCTTGTTGCCCTTGTCGTTTTATTAGGAGGGCAGTAAATCACTCTTATATCTGATGGAGCCATTTCCTTATCACATATAGGTCAGTTTTTAAAGGTTTTCCGCTCATGGCCGCTGGTTTTCGGCTTGCTCTCTCCGTTTTCAATGTGTTGCCGTTATAAGAGCGGTCAGTGCAGTAACCATTGCGTTTCCACTTCGGAGTGTCTCAGTTCTGGCTCGGTGCTGTAACGACACTTTTTGGGTTTTGGCAGGCTCCCCAGTCATTGTGGGCCTTCGTTTTTGGAAAGTCTGCTAAACTTTTTAAACTTTCTTTATGTTTATCACAATCCAGCGCAACGGTGGATGCCTTTAAACTGTGCGGGTTTTCTTTGTTTTGTTTGTTGGGGGGCTGTTGACAGCCTGGGCGACCACGGTGGCGCGGTGGTTGGCACTGCCACCTCACAGCGCCAGGGACCTGAGTTCGATTGGGCTACTGTCTGTGTGGAGTCTGCACATTCTCTCCGGGGTTTCCTCCGAGATTCTCCCGAAGATGTGCAGGTGAGATGTATCAGCCATGCAAAATTGCCCCTTAGAGTCCAAGGGTGTGCGGGTTCAGTGGGGTTACAGGGATAGGCTGGGGGCGGGAGTGAGCCTAGGTAGAACATAAGAACATAAGAACTAAGAGCAGGAGTTGGCCACCTGGCCCCTCGAGCCCGCTCCGCCATTCAATGAGATCATGGCTGATCTTTTGTGGACTCAGCTCCACTCTCCGGCCCGAACACCATAACCCTTAATCCCTTTATTCTTCAGAAAACTATTTACCTTTATCTTGAAAACATTCAATGAAGGAGCCTCAACTGCTTCACTGGGCAAGGAATTCCATAGATTCACAACCCTTTGGGTGAAGAAGTTCCTCTTAAACTCAGTCCTAAATCTACTTCCCCTTATTTTGAGACTGGGCCCCCTAGTTCTGCTTTCACCCGCCAGTGGAAACAACCTGCCCGCATCTATCCTATCTATTCCCTTCATAATTTTATATGTTTCTATAAGATCTCCCTGCGTCCTTCTAAATTCCAACGGGTACAGTCCCTGTCTAGTCAACCTACTCAAGGGTGCTCTTTCTGAGGGTCGGTGCAGACTCGATGGGCTGAATGGCCTCCTTCTGCACAGGGATTCTATTCGATTGAATGTTTCTAATGTTTCCGTACTTTAATGGGATCCCCGCTGCTTAAAACTGTAGTACGTTACTTTTGTGCGATTCTATCCTTTTTCCTTAACCTTAGCAGGTTTCCTGTTCTCTGAAGGTTCTGTTTATTTTGAACTGTTGACTCTGCCGGCCAATCTTTTGCCGGCTGTTTTTATTTAAACTGCCATCTGTTTTTAACTGTGGCTCTCTTTTAGCTGCTCTCTGGATTCTGAGCCTTTGGGACTGTCACCTATTCTAAAGTGGAAGTACGGCTGCCTCGTTGTGTTTTTAATCATCACCTTGGGAACTATGTCACTCAGGTTCCTGCGGTTTTCTGTGGTGTTGCTCACCAGTCTTGTGATCTCAGAAGTTTTCTAGCATTGTTCACTCGGGGGTCTTGCAATTTTTCTTCTGAAGTAGGCTGCTTGTAGAGTGTTCTCCCAGTGCCTGTTACCATGTGACTCTATGCATCATACTGCGGGCGACACTATTCCCCAGTCCCATGTTAACCCTTGTTGTACTGAGCACCTTTAAGCAGGCACAATATCACAACACCCGGAAACACTGCTTCTTAACACAGGGGGTAGTGGAAATCTGGAAAATAATTGTAAATTTCACAACTGTGATTGATAGATTTTTGGCAGGCAAGGTTATTATGGGTTGCGGAACCAAAGTGGTTAAAACGTAGATCAGTCATGATCCAATTTGATGGCAGGACAGGCTCAAGGGGCTGAATGGCCTCCTCCTATACAAGAAGACAGCAGCAGGAGGCGGCCATTTGGCTCCTTGAGTCTGTTCAGCTGAACAATTAGTTCATCGCTGATCTGACTGTTCAGATTTCCTGCGGGTCCCTCTTTTCGAAGGATTGTTTCAAAGGACCGGATGGTCAAAGTCCAGCTCCCATGCCCCAGCCTCCACGACCCTGCTGCTTCAGCCCTGACCTTCCCTTCCATTTCTTCACCTCCTATTGCCGTGTATCGATCGCTGATTGGAAAATACTGGGTGCATTGGCGCATTTTCAGCAGGGCACTGCACTTTATAGGAGCAGCTAACAGACTGAGCTGCCTTAATCTACCCAAGCATCACTTGACACCAACATTTAGATGGAAATTACAGGTCTCTGTGGATTAGAAAACAACAAGGACATATCATTTAGAAAGTGTCTGAAAATCTATCTGTTCTTTCTTCATGTCTGAAAGGAGGAGTTATTTATTGTGACACTAAACTTCCTCCCCGATCCACTCCGCTTGCTTTTGTTCACCTTTCCTGCAGCCTACAGTGCTCCGTATAATTTGCATTTGCTGCCAATGTGAATCTGCTCAGATCTGTCTGCAAGCCCAGATTTATGGCAGCGATGGAGGGCTCATTATGGGGGCATTTTGGTGGCTTAATGTCCTCTTCCCCCAACAGCAACCAGCGGGCTTAAACTAGCCGTTGCTGGGGATTTTGAGCGCTTAGTAAAGTTATACCGCTATCTCACTGTTGCAGCTGAAAGATTTCTGAAACGCATCCGACTTCCTGGGAGACATTGCCAAGACTATGGGCCGGAGTTCTCTGGTCATTTGCCAGCGGCGGAATCCTGTGGTGTGGCCGGCAGTCCATTCCCCTGCCTTTGGGTTTCCTGGCAGCGCGGGGTGGGAACTCCCATCAACAGCGGCGGAGCAGAGATTCCCGCCGTCAGTGAATGTCACGCCTCCTCCCGCCGTTGGGAAACAGGCGGCTGGGAATCCGGAGAATCCCGCCCCATGGCTTCTGTTTCGTCACAGATCTTCGGTGTTTTGAGCAGCGAGATAGATATTGATACCAGGGTCGCCACTGCGATGTAACATATTCCTGGAGGTTTCATCGCATTCCCGCTCGCTCCAGACATTAATCGGCCAACACGTCTATGGGAAATCCTCAAGGAAAACAACAAAATCGCTCTTTTTTAATATCCCGATGGTTTTTCTCCAGGGCTGCACACAGCGAGTGGGTCCTCGAGACTGTTCTTCAATTTCTGGAGACTCCAGGCCAACCCTGAAGAGTTGACAACCGTAATCGATGCTGTTTATCTGTTTGTCAATGTGCAGGTCACAAATATTTCACTTTGGTTGCATAGCACCATGATTCATCTGGATATGGATCAGATCCTTCGCAAAACATGGCCATCCTTTAGCATTAACAGAAAGATCTTGCAGGACCCCCTCAGGACATTCTAAAGTAGCTGACTGCCAATGAAGTATATTTGAAGTGTATTGTATGGAAATTGCAATGTAGAAAACCATGGTAGTTGTGCATAGCAAGACCCCAAAGAACGGCAATGAAACACACTGGGTACTCTGTAACAGTGCAATGAACGTGTTACACTCTGGGTATTCTGTAATGGTGTAATGCATGTGTTACACTCTGGGTACTCTGTAATGATGTGTTACACGTGTTACACACTGGGTACTCTGTAACAGTACAATGAACATGTTAAAATCTGGGCACTCTGTAATGGTGTAATGCATGTGTACAGTCTCGCAACTCTGTAATGATGTGTTACACTCTGGATACTCTGTAATGATGTGTTACAGTCTGGATACTCTGTAATGATGTGTTACAGTCTGGATATTCTGTAATGATGCATTACAGTCTGGATATTCTGTAATGATGTGTTACAGTCTGGATACTCTGTAATGATGTGTTACAGTCTGGATACTCTGTAATTATGTGTTACAGTCTGGATACTCTGTAATGATGTAATACACATGTTAAACTTTGGATGCTCTGTAAGGGTGCAATGCACGTGTGACACTCTGGTACATTCTAGTGATGTAACACAGGTGTTGCACGCTGGGTACTCTATAATTGTGCAATGCACATTTTGCACTCTGTAATAGTGCATTGCGAGAAACTTGTGATGGAAGAATTGACTGCACACTCGTGTTTCAGGACTTATTAATCACCAATGACCTTAAACTGACATGTTCCTGACGTCTCTCACACAAATAGCTCGTTTATACCAAAATACCCCCACTCCTTATCCAAATCTGCTTCACCAAAATTGGCACCACTGGAACAGGTGGAGGCCATTCAGCCCCTCAAGCCTACCCTTTCTGCTATTCAATAAGATGATGGCTGATTTACACCTCACCTGCCTTCGGTATGTATATGTACACTTAACCATCAAAAACAAATCTATTCATTACAGCCTTGAGTTTTAATTGATGGCCCCCATCTGGATCCATAACCTTTTGAGGGAAGATTTCCGGATTCCCATGAGGCTTTGTTTGGAAAAGGTGCTTCTGGATTTTGCCGCAAAATGTCTCGGTGAAGAGGGCGAAAAATCGGCTGCAGTTACTGTGGATTTTTCAGACAAATAACTCTCTGCTCCCCTGCCAGTCCTGTGTTATCCTGTGTTGGAGCACAGGCTGCAATATTTGTTAATTTAATTGGACATGGTTTGGGGGCAGCTTTGAAGCTTTACTCCCTCCAGCCGCCTACACAACTTTCATGTTTCCAGAATGCTTCCCTCCACCAACACCGAGACTTCACATCACACGATATTGACCCAAACTAGGATTCCGAACCCACATCTTATTGCTCATGCGGCACCATTAATAACAAGGTCAACTAGCTCTTTATTGAATGTGCTTCAAGTACACAGTGCAGGAGCTGTTACTGACAGGAGGGCCTGGTGAAACTCCGCTGGACCACAGCGCTGGAAAGTGGTTGCTGGCAGTTTGACTCTGGGCGGCTTTTCTCAGATAATTTAGTTGCTACAGGCCGGCTAAAGCTGGGCGGGGAGCTAAACACAACTTTGGATTGCGTTGGGCTCAAGACGCCATCTTGGTAAAGGAGATGAAGTCCATTCTCGGCCAGCTGGAAGTTCGTTAAGAGGGCTGCCCCACTAAACCAGGTCCAATTAAATGAACAAATCTTCCAGCCTGTGTTCGAACGCGGGATCACACAAGGGGCTGGCCGGGGACGAGCGCCGCATTTCTCTGTAAAATCCACGTCCTCTGTCGCCGATACCGTGCTCCCTTCACTGGGACATTTAAAATCAGGATAAAACGCCAAAGCGCTGTGCTCCCGAGACAGGGGTTGGAGTTGTTCACGCTGGTCTTTTACACCCCTCTCAAAGGCTTTGCCACATATTTCAGTCCGCTGCGGAATCCCATAGTCGGTTAAGTTGCCCGACATGTGAGGCAGGTCGAACTTGGAGAGACAAACCAGGCTATGATTCGGTGCCACTCTGTGGCTCGAGTGGGTAAATCCATGGGCAGTGCCCCAACCCGCACAGAGCCCCGGCAAATTGAGTGAAGGGGCGGGGAGCTCCATGGCAGCAGCCATTTTGAGATGCTTATGTTGTGGTTCGAAGAAACACAGCCGATGCCAGAACTGCCCAGCAGGGGGCAGGGATGACCTCCACTGTGGGAAGACTGGACATTTCAAGCATTTTTGCAAATCCAACCCTTTGATCGAGGTAGAAGGCAAAAGAGATTAATGAAACACGCTCCATCCAAGAAATTGGGAATCAAGACAAAGCCAAAATGACAGAGGGCGGAAATCTTCGGCCATGGCGACCGGAGAATCCCGCCCAAGGTCAATGGACTTCTCCATTGTCCGCGACTCGCTGGCGGCGGGCTGGGTGGAAGAATCCAGGCCAGAGTTTCCACGGGAAGTAAATAGTCTTAATCCAGACTATCGGTCAGTTACAGTGCAAGTAAAAGGCTTCAATTTCAGCTTTAAGGTCGATACTGGAGCTGGTGTTGACATACTGGCAGATGCCCTTGATTGGTATGAACCAATACCTCTTCATCCATCAGGCATCAAATTGCAGGTGGCACAATCCTTCAGATTGCCAGGAATGCTGCCAAGCCTCAGCCCCATCTGGATGATGACGCTGACCTCCAATGTAGAGAAGAAATACCTCATTTCACCAAGACATCGTTCCCAGGGGCAGAGAACAGAACACTGGGAGACCGAATCCCTCATAACAGTGACTGAGGAAGGGACAGGAGGAGGAGGTGAGTGAAATCTGTAGAACATACAGTGCAGAAGGAGGCCATTCGGCCCATCGAGTCTGCACTGACCCACATTAAGCCCTCACTTCCACCCTATCCCCGTAACCCAATAACCCCTCCTAATCTTTTTGGATACTAAGGGCAATTTAGCACGGCCAATCCACCTAAATTGCACATCTTTGGACTGTGGGAGGAAACCGGAGCACCCGGAGGAAACCCACGCAGACACGGGGAGAACGTGCAGACTCTGCACAGACAGTGACCCAGCAGGGAATCGAACCTGGGACCCTGGCGCTGTGAAGCCACAGTGCTAACTACTTGTGCTACCGTGCTGCCCACTGATACTGCAGCAGTATCAGGCAGTTATGCAAATGAAATGTAACTCCATAAAAAACAAAATTTCATACCGTTTTCATACTGGGGGCGGTAATGGATTAATAAATTGAATATACTAATGAGCGACGTAGATTTTGATGGATCATTGACTTCAGATAGTCAAGACTCAAGTGAGTAAGAGAGAATGGAACACGGTTCTCAGGGGCAACGGACAGGATCTGTAATCTGTTTAGATGTAGTGTTGCTAAACTGGTTCAAAGTAATTTCCAGAGTCTGACTTCAGTCTGTCGAAGGAACGATAGTTCGCACAGAGCAGTTACCAAGAAACAAACCAAGCATCCAGAGATCATGGTGACTATCCAAACCTGCTGGCATATTGGCTTCTAGCCCAGCCTGCGCACGCCACACCTTCAGTGGAAGTGGGTTAGCGCAGGCTACATAAAAGTCAAGAAAAATTGGTCCTAATTACCATCTGAATATTAAATCTGTAGCTGTCATGTGCAGTATTTGCAAACCCCTTGTGGTGAATGTGTAACTACTATAAATTCACACTGTACATTACTGTGTCCCCGTGGGCTGCATCTGTGAGCCGTTGCGCGGCTCTGCCCACAGGGGGAGATGAGGAGCATGTACAGGGCTCCGCCCTTGGCTCCGCCCCCTTCAGGAAGTATAAGTGCTGCGGTCCTGCGAGTCCGCCCTCAGTTCAGCATAGTCGCAGGCAGGCTCAGTTGTAAGCTGATTAAAGCCAGTTACTCCAACTCGTGTCTCTGAATGAATTGATGGTCGCATCACCCCTTAAATGGGGACAGTGTAGAGGGAGCTTTACTCAGTATCTAACCCCGTGCTGTACCTGTCCTGGGAGTGTTTGATGGGGACAGTGTAGAGGGAGCTTTACTCTGTATCTAACCCCGTGCTGTACCTGTCCTGGGAGAGATTGATGGGGACAGTGTAGAGGGAGCTTTACTCTGTATCTAACCCCGTGCTGTACCTGTCCTGGGAGTGTTTGATGGGGACAGTGTAGAGGGAGCTTTACTCTGTATCTAACCCCGTGCTGTACCTGTCCTGGGAGTGTTTGATGGGGACAGTGTAGAGGGAGCTTTACTCTGTATCTAATTCTGTGCTGTACCTGTCCTGGGAGTGTTTGATGGGGACAGTGTAGAGGGAGCTTTACTCTGTATCTAACCCCGTGCTGTACCTGTCCTGGGAGTGTTTGATGGGGACAGTGTAGAGGGAGCTTTACTCTGTATCTAACCCCGTGCTGTACCTACCCTGGGAGTGTTTGATGGGGACAGTGTAGAGGGAGCTTTACTCTGTATCTAACCCCGTGCTGTACCTGTCCTGGGGGTGTTTGATGGGGACAGTGTAGAGGGAGCTTTACTCTGTATCTAACCCCGTGGGAGGGTTTGATGGGGATAGTGTCAAGGGAATATTTTATTCCTTAAATTAGGAGCACGCAATGCATATTCCTTGCACTGCATGGCACCAGATGTGAGCACAAATGTTTTGATAATATTAGGCAAATAGTTGAATTTAATTTTGAGAATGGAATTGGCTGCCCATCCATGTTTGAAATGTTACAGGCTCTGAGACTCTTAGCTGATTCACTCCTACAGCTTTAATAAGTTCCTCGAATGATTACTTGTTGCTGCCTTCTCAACATTGAGTCAGTGGTGCATCAGGAATAATGAGAACTGTGAAAGTAATGTGAGGTTTACAAGAGAAGGAATAATTCACTCTCACTGCTCAGGCAGAAATAATCAGCCAGATGTCTCAGCTATTAGTCACCAACCTTTCTTTAATTGTGTTCAGCTATGGCTTTGACTGACTGACTGACTGCGCTGAATCTCAGAGCTGAGAAGGTTGTTGTTTCAAGGGCTTTGTTCCACCTTTTGGCCCCCATGGTTCAGAGTCGCGCTGGGACGATGCTGGAGGAACCCAGGAGGCTCTTCGGAATCGTCTTGAGGAAGTGCAGGACCTGACCGTCATCCCTCCTCACTCCTCTACCACAAGTCTCCCAGTTGGAAGTGACCTCCTTCCTGTTCAGGTACCTTGCTCTCCTCTCCCAGTTTTCCTGCTCTTTCCACTTACCTCCCCGCTCCTTGAAAAAGACACTCCCCAAAACCCTCTTTTTTGGCTGTGTCTTCCACTTCCCATCAAACCCGTTTCATTCCCTGCTCCCCCACCCCTGTACTTATCATCGACTGTGTTGATCACCTCAAATTAAAACCGATTTTCCTCCCTTTGAGGTGTTATTGACACAGCTTTTGGTTTGTGTGATGGGACTGTTCAACAGAATTCCTCCTTTGGGCAAATGGGTGGCACAGTGGTTAGCACTGCTGCCTCACAATGCCAGGGTCCCAGGTTTGATTTCAACCTCTGTGCGGAGTCTGCACGTTCTCCCCGTGTCTGCGTAGGTTTCCTCCGGGTGGCCCGGGTTCTCCGGTTTCCTCTCACATTCCAAAGATGTGCAGGTTAGGTGGATTGGCCGTGATAAATGGCCCCTTAAGTGTCCAACGAAGGTTAGATGAGTTACTGGGTTTATGGGGATAGGGTGGGGGACTGGGTCTAAGTAGGGTGCTCTTTCAGAGGGTCGGTGCACACTCGATGGGCTGAATGGCCTCCTTCCACACTGTAGGGATTCTATGACTCTGCAAATTGCCTACTGAGACCTCTTAAGTAGGAATATTTACATTTGTATCACACCTTTCATGATATTAGGACGTCCAAAATCGTTTTACAGCAAAGTGCTTTTGAAGTGTAGTCACTGGAGGGCTAGGTGGAAGCTATTTTCTGCACAGCAAGCTCCCATAAAACAGCAATCAAGTAAATGATCAGCCAACGTTGGCCTGAATTTTCTGAGGAGCCTCCATCGTAGTCCTAATTCCCACTCCACCCCTACCGTTCCTCCCCGCGCTGGAGACCCACAGTCCTGGCTGGGACGTCTGGTCCTGGCTTCAGGCACGTACCTGAGGAGGAATTGCATTGTCGTAGCGCCAGACCATCAGGGGAAGACAAGCCACGCTCCCTTGATGCGGCCCAAACCACTTCATGCTGCTAAGTAAAGCATTTAAATGCCCCAAAGCTTCTTTGAAAAGCTACGGCGAGAAGGTAAACGTGTAAGGGGGTGAGGTGGCAGGGCGGCAGGAATAGCTGGGTAGGGTGACAGGGTGGCAAGTGGGCAGGTGGAGTTGGGTGGTCAGGTTGTCAGGGTCGGAGGTTAATCAGCTCTGATGGAGGTTGGGGGGGGGAGTTGGGTATTTTGCAGTTGGGTTAGTTCAAGCTGGGGGGTGGGGTGGGTGTGAGTTGTATGGTGAAGGCCTGATTAGGTCAGGTTGGGGGACTAATGGGGAGTCGGGGTGGGGGTCAATAGTTTGGATACCCAACAGTTAGACCAGGATATTACTAGCTAGCCTGCACATACTTCATCTTCTCCCCCCCTTATTGCTTTTTTAGTTGTCCTCTGCTCGTTTTTAAATGCTTCCCAATCCTCTGGCTTCCCACTAATCCTCGCCACTTTGTATCTCGGGAGAGGGGGAAGAGATCGGGCTGCGTAATGTTTGACAAGAGGGATGATAAGGGCAATATTCCATTTCCGTCTGTGCGTCCGAACCCCATCAGAACTGAATCCCACCCTCACACGACCTCAACCCAACTCTCATGGGCTGAATCTGACCCTCACCCTCTTGTCTTGGATATGAAGCCAGCCTCTGCCACTTGGCTGATTTGTCACAGAAAACCCCCCCCAGTCCCCAGGACGTTAGCTCGTGTGTCTAGCCGAGATACCCACACTGAGGCGGAACATTAACAAGCTTCACTGCAGCCAGGATATGTGCCGATGCCGTGTAATAGCACTGATAACAATAACTCAGGAGCCCTCTGAAAGGTGAAAGAATTCACAGACCGAGCTGGACGAGTAATGATAAGGCGGGCAGACCTGCAATTTGGCTGACAGACACTTATTTTCTCCAGGAGTAATAACGTTGAAGAAGCCGAGTTCCCTTAGGTTAACAGCAGGCCCAAAATGCACAAAATCTCTTTCTAATTAGCAAGTCAATATCAGTAACTGACTTTTTCCACCAAGGCCAACAATATGGTTTGGGAGTCTGATCACAGGCAGATTCAATGCACTAGTTTATTCAAAGGACAGGGAACTGTTCTTTTACAATTCCCCCATTCAATGTCCCCTGGACCAGGTTAGTGCTGACCCCTAGCTGAGCTTGCAATCCCACATTCACCGCCCCCCCCCCCCCCCCCCCCACCCCCTGCAACTCAAAGACCATTCTTATCCACCACTGCATCATTGCCTGGTTCTGCTCCCGTCCCGATCACCTAACTCCCAAATCCAGGCACTTGACCATCCCACACGACCAGAAGACATAGGAGCAGAATTAGGCCACTCGGCCCATCGAGTCTGCTCTGTCATTCAATCATGGCTGATATTTTCTCATCCCCATTCTCCTGCCTTCTCCCCATAGCCACTGATCCCCTTATTAATCAAGAACCAATCTATCTCTGTCTTAAAGACACTCAGTGAATTGGCCTCCACAGCCTTCTGCAGCAAACAGTTCCACAGATTCACCAGCCTCTGGCTGAAGAAATTCCTCCTCATCTCTGTTTTAAAGGATCGTCCCTTCAGTCTGAGATTGTGTCCTCTGCTTCTAGTTTTTGCTACAAGTGGAAACATCCTCTTCACGTCCACTCTATCCAAATATCGCAGTATCCTGTAAGTTTCAATAAGGTCCCCCCTCATGCTTCTGAACTCCAACGAGTACAGACCCAGAGTCCTCAACCGTCCCTCATACAACAAGCTCTTCATTCCGGGGATCATTCTTGTGAACCTCCTCTGGACCCTTTCCAAGGCCAGCACATCCTTAGATACGGGGCCCAACACTTCTCACAATACTCCAAATGGGGTCTGACCAGAGCCTTATGAAATGAAAAATGAAAATCGCTTATTGTCACGGGTAGGCTTCAATGAAGTTACTGTGAAAAGCCCCTAGTCGCCACATTCCGGCGCCTGTCCAGGGAGGCTGGCACGGGAATTACATCGCAGAAGTATATCCCTGCTCTTGTATTCTAGCCCTCTCGACATGAATGCTAACATTGTATTTGCCTTCCTAACTGCCGACCAAACCTGCAAGTTAACCTTAAGAGAATCGTGAACAAGGACTTCCTAAGCATTCCCCAATTCCCTCCTACTGGCCTCTAAGCCTGCACACTCATGAGAAGGCAAGAAATAGGAGCAGGGGTAGGCTATTCGGCCCATCGAGCCTGCTACGCTATTCAATAAGATCATGGCTCGTCTGAGTGTGACCTTGGTTCCATTTTCCTGCCTGTTCCTCATAACCATGAGTCCCCCTATGGGTCAAAATGGCAACTCAGCCATGAATATATTCAGTGACCCAGTCTGCACTGCTCCCTGTGCAGGGGGAATTCCACTGGCTAGCCACTCCCTGAGAGGAGAAATTCCTCTCATCTCCATGTGAAATGGGGGACTGCTGTCCAACATTCAATCTCACACCAAGTCCTAGTGGCCTGGCCCCCTCCCTGCCTCTGTAACCTTCTCGAAACCCCATAACCCCTGAATATCCGTTCCACTCTCTCTGGTCTCTTGTGCACCTGCCCTTGCCTTTGCCTCACCTTGATCTGTGCCTCCGTCCCACATTCTGCAATTTGCGCGATCTCGCCACCCTCCCCTCTCCCCGTCTCCCCTCACTTCCCCTCTCTCCCCTCTCCCCATCTTCCCCTCCTCCTCGCTCCCCGTCTCCTCACTCCTATCTCCTCTCTCCCCCTCTCCGTCTCTTCGTCCCCGTCTCCCCTCTCCTCTCTCACACGCTCACCCGTCTACCCCTCATCCTCTGCCTCCCGTCTCTCCCTCTCCCTCTCTCCTCGCCCCTGCTCCTGCTCTCCCCGTCTCCTCCTCTCCCTCTCTCCCCTCTCTCCGCCCTTCCCTCTCCTTCTTCCCTCTCCGCTCTCCCCTCGCCCGGCTCCCCTCTCCTCTCCCCCCTCTCCTTCTCCCACGCTCCTCCTCTCCCTCTCCTCTCCCTCTCCCCGTCTCCCCCTCTCCCTCTCTCCTCTCCCCATCTCCCCTCTCCCCCTCTCCGTCTCTCCCTCTCCCCGTCTCTCCCCCTCTCCCCGTCTCCCCCTCTCCTCTCCCCTCCTCCCCCTCTCCCTCTCTCCCCTCTCTCCCCTCTCCCCCTCCTCTCCTCCCTCTATCCTTCTCGTCCCTCTCTCCCTCCTCTCCCCTCTCCCCCTCCTCCTCTTTCCCTCTCTCCCTCTCTCCCCCTCTCCTGCTCTCCTGCTCTCTCCCTCCGCTCCCTCTCTCCCCTCTCCCTCTCCCACTCTCCCCCTTTCCCTCTCCGTCCCTCATCCTCTCCCCCTCGCCTCCTCTTTCCCCTCTTCCCTCTCCCCTCTCCTTTCCCTCTCCCCCGTCTCTCCCTCTCTCCCTCTCCCCCTTTCCCCTGTCTCTCCCTCTTCTTCTTTCCCCCTCTCCTTCTCTCCTGTTCTTCCCCTCTCTCTACGTTACGATGCGACTGGTAGATCAGCTGTTTGGCCGCTTGTCCTCCTCTGCCTTGATCAGACTCTTTCTCTGCTTGCACCATCTGTGAAACTCTGTGACTTTCCTTCTCCTCTGAAGGTCGTCCACATCATTGAGTTATGTCGTTTGTAGCCGCCTGAATTCCCTCCCCCTCCTTCCCCAAGTGGCCAGACCTTGTCCAACCAGGCGTTGAATGTCAGTTTAATAAATATCAATATTTCTTTTGTTCAAATAACTGGCATCGGAGACAATAGCTGTGTCCCATCACACTGAATCCTTCAAAAGGTTGGATTTGGGCCTCACATTGCAGCTGATGGGACCAGACATTTAAGCGGCTGTGCTCTGATTTTCCCCCTTCACAGTCAGTGAAGACACGGGCAGGTGGCCCATTTCCCATCCACCAACCCTTCGTTAGAAAGCCTGCTGCTGTTCGCAAGGTGAGTGGGATGCCCGTCAGAGATCAGTGCGGTCCTTTTGCAAACATATTCACTGGACTCCCACCTCGCCATTGTGATTGTGACGGCCAGCACTGCTGCTTCACAGCTCCAGGGTCCCAGGTTCGATTCCCGGCTTGGGTCACTGCCTGTGCGGAGTCTGCCATCCTCCCCGTTGTCTGCGTGGGTTTTCCTCCGGGCTGCTCCGGTTTTCCTCCCACAGTCCAAAGATGTGCAGGTTAGGTGGATTGGCCGTGATACAAATTGTCCCTTAGTGTCCAAAAAGGTGAGGCGGGGTCTTACTGGGTTACGGGGATAGGTGGGGGGAATGGGCCTAGGTAGGGTGCTCTCTTGGAGGGTTGGTGCAGACTGATGGGCTGAATGGCCTCCTTCTGCACTGTCGGATCTATGGCTCTAAGTGTTACCCCAAGACCAACCTGGCGGCAAGTGGGCCGGGGGGGGGGGGGGGGGGAGGAAGTTTAAGAAATTGATGACAAATGGATAATCCAGCCTTCCATACTCCTCATAGAACATTAGGTTAGATATTTTCTAAACTGTCATCGGGCTGTTCAGGGCCCCCGTGGGAACCTCTGCCTTTCTCCCAGCTTTACTTGCAATTTACATAGCACCTTTCACCAACTTGTGTCCCACCAAAAGCTATTTACAGCCGTGATGTGCAGCCACTGGTGTAAGGTGGGAAACCCGGAGTCCATGTTTGTGCACAGCAGGATCCCACAGGCAGCAATGTGATAATGGCTGTTTGTAGTGATGCCGGCCGAGCAGCAGAGTATTGTCCCAGGCGACTGGGAGTGGGGGTGCGGAGGAAGAACAGGGGAGATTAGGGTGGGAGACCGAGGGGGGAAGTGGTGGAATGAGATGGGGGGATGCGGGGGAGACCACAGGGCAAGACCAGGAGGGGAGACTGGTGGGGAGACCAGGGGGGTGAGCAGAGACAGAGGCCACAAGGGGGAACATGGGATGTGGGGGTTGAAGCCACGGCGAGGGTGATGGGGGGGGGGGGGGGGTGGGAGAGACCGATTGGGGGGGTGGGGTTGCGGGCGGCAAAGGACAAAGAAAGGAATAGCACAGGAACAGGCCCTTCGGCCCTCCAAGCCTATGCTGACCATGCTGCCCGTCTAAACCAAAATCTTCTACACTTCCTGGGTCCGTATCCCTCTATTCCCATCCTATTCATGTATTTGTCAAGATGCCCCTTAAATGTCACTATCATCCCTGCTTCCACCACCTCCTCCGGCAGCGAGTTCCAGGCACCCACACCCTCTGTGTAAAAAGACTTGCCTCGTACATCTCCTCTAAACCTTGCCCTTCGCACCTTAAACCTATGCCCCCCATGACCACAGGGTGGGGACCATGGGGAGGGGGTTGGGGGGTGCCACAGGGGGAGACCATAGGGGGAGGGGGGGCACTGGGGAGACCATGGGGGTTGGAGGGTGCCACAGGGGGTGACCAGGCGCAGACCCTCGCCAGCCACTCCATCACTACTCCCCAGAAGAGTGCCCAGGACCTCTTGCTCCCAGTCCAGATCGCAGGGGTTTGAACATCTGGTGGGAACAACAGCACCTCCACCAGCGCAGCGCACACCGCCCATTCGTTGGGAAGGTTTCTTGGTGCTGGACCGGGACTGTCAGCCCAGATTTCTGGAATGGGATTCGGAACCCAGAACTTTCTGATTCCGAGAGGAAGCTGAAGAGTTGGGAATGTCAGGAAGTCACTGAGAGAAGTGACCCACATCAATGGGCGCTATCGTCTTGGCTGAGGGACATCAGGACGGACAAGCTGCTGGGAAGCTTCACTCCGATCCCTGCTAAATGGTGAGTATTGATTATGTTGATCAGTTTGCTGGTCCCCTGCCCATTCTTCCACTCGCTGACCGGGATATTGAACTAGCTGCTGGTCAGTGATTGGTCAGTGACTGGCGAAGCCAGCAGGAATCCAATAACCCCCTCCTAATCTTTTTGGTCACCAAGGGGCAATTCAGCATGGCCAATCCACCTAACCCGCACGTCTTTGAACTGTGGGGAGGAAACCGGAGCACCCGGAGGAAACCCACGCAGGACACGAGGAGAACGTGCAGACTCCGCACAGACAGTGACTCAAGCCGGGAATCGAACCTGGGACCCTGGCGCTGTGAAGCCACAGTGCTAACCACTTGTGCTACCGGTTCAGTGCAGACTCGATAGGCCAAAAGGGCCTCTTCTGGTCTGTGTGATTGTGTGATGCTCCAGGCACATATCCATCCAGGGTTGGAGACCTTACTTCCATCCCTTGTCTGAGGCTAAGCTCTGTCTCCGAGCCCAGCTGAGGTCTGACTCCCCAACCTGCAAACGATGGAGCTTCAGCTTTCTGCTCTTCTTCCACGCTCAGTGTAAGGCCTGCTGTCACAGGGTGCCTAATTCTGCTGATTTGACTTTCGTGCCAACTTAAGATAAATGCCTAAAGATCCTCCTAATGGAATTTAATTTGTGAAGTCTCCAAACAAGAGGGCAAAGTCAGAAGGGTGCCAGATGAAGCTTCTTCCCTTGTGAAAGGATAATTGAGTTGGAGAGTTGGTTCTGAGGAGCAGGTCTTGAAGCTCACAATTTCTGTGGAGAGAGTAAGCGTTGAGGGGAATAGGAAGGAGGTAGATTGATCACTTCGTGGGCATGAAGCTTGTCCAGACACCAGCCTCGATTTTTGTCACTACATATACATGGGCAGCACGGTAGCATTGTGGATAGCACAATTGCTTCACAGCTCCAGGGTCCCAGGTTCGATTCCGGCTTGGGTCGCTGTCTGTGCGGAGTCTGCACGTTCTCCCCGTGTCTGCGTGGGTTTCCTCCGGGTGCTCCGGTTTCCTCCCACAGTCCAAAGATGTGCAGGTTAGGTGGATTGGCCATGCTAAATTGTCCTTAGTGTCCAAAATTGCCCTTAGTGTTGGGTGGGGTTGCTGGGTTATGAGGATAGGGTGGAGGTGTTGACCTTGGGTAGGGTGCTCTTTCCAAGAGCCGGTGCAGACTCGATGGGCCGAATGGCCTCCTTCTGCACTGTAAATTCTATGATATAATATTTGAGATCAGAACCCCATTGGGCGAGGCATACAGCCCATCGCAGCATTTCTGAGAGGCCCTTATGAAAAGATGGGTCAACTTGTCTTTGCGGCAGCTTTGCAAATTTTTACTCAATTGGTTCCTGGGATGACAGGGTTGCCCTTTGAGGAGACGCTCCGTAATTGGGTCTGTTTCTGCGGGGTTTAGGGGATTGCGAGGTGATCTGAAAGGGACTTGACAGTGTAGGCACCGAGAGGTTGTTTCCTGAGGACAGGGAAGCTGGAACCCAGGTCAGGATGAAGGAATAATCAACCAGGCCAGAGATAAGAGGACATTTCTTCACTCAAAGGGTTGTGAATCTTTGGACCCCCCCCCCGGACCCCCAGAGGATTGTGAATGCCCCATAGTTGAATATATTCGAGGTTGAGATCATAGATTCCTGATTTATCAAGGATATGGGGAGGGGGCAGCAAAGTGGAATTGAGGAAGAAAATTAGCCATGATCAGGGCAGCAGGATTGAGGGGCTGAATGGTCAGCTCCTGATTCTACATCTTACCTTAGAACATAGAATCACAGAATTTACAGTGCAGAAGGAGGCCATTCGGCCCATCGAGTCTGCACCTGCTCTTGGAAGGAGCACCCTACATAAGCCCACCCCCTCCACCCTATCCCTGTAATCTAGTAACCCCATCTAACCTTGTTGGAAACTAAGGGGCAAGTCAGCATGGCCAATCCACCTAACCTGCACATCTTTGGACTGTGGGAGGAAACCGGAGCACCCGGAGGAAACCCACGCAGACACAGGGCGAACGTGCAGACTCCACACAGACAGTGACCCAAGCCGGGGATCGAACCTGGGGCCCTGGAGCTGTGAAGCAACTGTGCGAACCACTGTGCTACCGTGCTGCCCATTCAATTACCTTCTCAGCTCATTGAGCAAAACACGCAGTCATTTTGATTGTTCATTCGTGAAAAATGGCTCCAAAGTTAGATCAGTTCCCTATTCACAGTGAAGTCTGTGGAAATCAAAATTAAGAGAGGAGCTGCTGCCGATTAAATCTTAATTGTCAAGTCAATTGGATAGATATTTCAAAAAGAAAATTAAAATTCCAGGGGAATTCCGTGGTAAAAGGGGAGTGTGGCTAATCTGGGAGCTATTCAGAAGGGTTAGCACAGGCAGAATGGAGCAAATGGCCTCCAGTGGAGCATGATTGTATGTACAGCAAGTGGCTGATCTGACTTGCCCTCGCCTTACTCTATTGCTCAAAGTCATATTGGCTTCCTTGGCCCGGGATGGTGACCTGGGAGTGAGGTGTCCCGTGGCAACATGGCCAGGGGCAACACTGGGGGTGGGTAGACCTCAGCACAGTGACACTTTGGTGTTTGCGTATTGAGGGACAATGCCCAGCTTGATGCTTGATGCACAAGGGTGGCTATCAGATGAGGGTAACATCGGGTACGTTTATCCTCCCTTTATCTCGAGTTTTATAAATCACTTCCTGTGGACACAGTCCATGTTCAGCCTCCAGGTAAAAAAGAAAGTTGGAGAGGCAAAGGCTTGTCGATGCTGGGGATGTCCTACAGAACCAGGAAGCTGTCAGCAGGTCAATTGCCCTGTGTGTGGAGACGGAGAAAGAGAGATAGAGTTAACATGTAGAGCGATAACCATTTGACACAATCTTTCCTTGCATCTCCCCAATATTACCTTTGAATTTACCATCCAAAATCTGATAGAGGCCGGCGATGGAGAGAGGATGGAGGCGATAGATTATGCTGTGTGCTCTGATAACCTTGTACTTTCTGACCATCTATCATTGAATTTCAGCTGGGGTTAGACTGGGAAAAGTCCCATCAGAAAGCTGTGTGATATTAAAACAATATATGAATCCTCCCAACAATTAAATAACCACATTCAGTAGATTGAGACAACATGAGAGAACCTTAATAATTTACTGACCTTACCTTGATTGTCACCTCCTCTTGTACCCATCTGAAATAGAATTTGCATAAGAGTAATTCAACTAATTAGATGAGGTGACCTGGGATGCTAATTAATTTTCCAATTCATTATTGCAATTAATTAAACACAGTTTATTTATACATAATTCGATGTGGCTGCTGGGATATTTTTAAAAACTGTAATTAGACAATATGAATAGAGAATGTGACATCGGTCTGAGCGAGGATCGTGGCATTTGCTGATGATAACATCGCCCTCATCTATGGGGGAAGGGAAAGAGAGAAATCAGAAATTGGCAACCCATTTTGCTGCTGAATGTGGACAACAATATTCGGACTGAGGCCATTGCCAGTTGGATTGAGTCTGATCTGGAGTTCGTAATCCACCGTGATCGGACCTTCGGTAATGACAATTAATAATAATCTTTACTGGTATCACAAGTAGGCTTACATTAACACGGCAATGAAGTTACTGTGAAAAGCCCCTAGTCGCCACATTCCGGCGCCTGTTCGGGTACACAGAGGGAGAATTCAGAATGTCCAATTCACCCAACAAACATTGGTGGTCATCTTCCGGGATTCTACAGACTCTGGAACTGTCCCTGCAGATTGGAGGGCGGCTCACGTCACTCCGATATTCACAAAGGGAGGTAGAGAGAAAGCAGCGAATTATAGACCAGTAAGCCTAACATCGGTAGTGGGGAAAATGCTTGGATCCATTATCAATGGAGCTGGTTTAGCACAGGGCTAAATCGCTGGCTTTGAAAGCAGACCAAGGCAGGCCAGCAGCACGGTTCAATTCCCGTACCAGCCTCCCCGAACAGGCGCTGGAATGTGGCAACTAGGGCTTTTCACAGTAACTTCATTTGAAAGCCTACTTGTGACAATAAGCGATTTTCATTTCATTTTCAAGGACTTTATAGTGGAACATTTAGAAAGCAGTGGCAGGATCAGTCAGAGTCAGCATGGGTTTATGAAGGGAAATCATATTTGACTAATCTGTTGGAATTCTTTGAAGATGTAACTAGTACAGTTGACAAGGGGGAGCCAGTCAATGTGGTATATTTGGACTTTCAGAAGGCATTTGGCAAAGTCCCGCATAAGAGATTATTGTGCAAGATTAAAGCGCATGGGATTGGGGGAAATGTATTGAGGTGGATAGAAACTGGTTGGCAGAGAGGAACAAAGAGTAGGGATTAATGGGTCCTTTCCAAATTGGCAGACAGTAACCAGTGGGGTACCACAGGGATCGGTGCTGGGACCCCAGCTATTCACAATATATATTAATGATTTGGATGAGGGAACAAAATTTAACATCTCAAAGTTTACAGATGATACCAAGTTGGGTGGGAGGGTGAACTGTGACGAGGATGCAGGGATCCTACAGCAAGATCTGGACAGGTTGGGCGAGTGGGCAAATCAATGGCAGATGCAGTATGATTTGGATAAGTGTGAGGTTATTCACTTTGGAAGCAAAAACAGGAAGGCAGATTGCTACCTGAATGGCTGTAAATTGGGAGAGGGGAGTGTGCAGCGGGACCTGGGTGTCCTTGTACACCAGTCGCTGAAGGTAAGCATGCAGGTGCAGCAGGCGGTAAAGAAGGCTAATGGCATGCTGCCGTTCATAACGAGAGGATTCGAGTACAGGAGCAGGGATGTGTTGCTGCAATTATACAGGACCTTGGTGAGGCCACACCTGGAATATTGTGTGGAGTTTTGGTATCCTTTTCTGTGGAAGGATGTTTTTGCTCTCGAGGGAGAGCAGCGAAGGTTTACCAGACTGATTCCAGGGATGGCGGGACTGTCACATGAGGAGAGATTGACTAGGTTGGGATTGTTACCGCTGGAGTTCTTGAAGAATGAGGGAGGATCTCATAGAGACTTATAAAATTCTAACAGGACGAGGCAGAGTAGATGCAGGGAAGATGTTACCAATGATGGGGGTGTCTAGAACCAGGGGTCACAGCCTGAGGATTCAGGGTAAACCATTTTGGACGGAGATAAGGAGACATTTCTTCACCCAAAGAGTGGTGAGCCTGTGGAATTCATTACCACAGGAAGTAGTTGATGCTAAAACTTTGAACATATTCAAGAGGTGGCTGGATATGGCACTTGGGGAGAATGGGATCAAAGGCTATAGGGAGAAAGCAGGATTAGGCTATTGAGTTGGATGGTCAGCCATGATGGTGATGAATGGCGGAGCAGGCTCGAAGGGCCAAAAGGACTCCTCCTGCTCCTGTCTTTTATGTATCTATGTCTTTTGGGACTTGTGGGAGGAAACAGGAGTACTCGGAGGCAATCCACGCAGACACAGGGAGAACGTGCAGACTCCACACAGACAGTGACCCAGCCGGGAATCAAACTTGGGAACCTGGCGCTTTGAAGCCACAGTGCTACCTACTGTGCTACTGTGCCTCCCTTACCTGGATCTCTGATAGCCTCTCACTGGTGGCACAGTAGCGCATGGTTAGCACTGTTGCTTCACAGCTCCAGGGTCCCAGGTTCGATTCCCGGCTTGGGTCAGTGTCTGTGTGGAGTCTGCACGCCCTCCCCGTGTCTGCGTGGGTTTCCTCTGGGTGCTCCGGTTTCCTCCCACAAGTCCTGAAAGACGTGCTGTTGGGTGAATTGGACATTCTGAATTCTCCCTCTGTGTACCCGAACAGGCGCCGGAATGTGGCGTCTGGGGAGATTTTCACAGTAACTTCATTGTAGTGTTAAGATTATTATTATTACAGAGGCAAGAGAATGCTTATATACAGGATAGGTGGGTGGACCTGTGCCTCATCAGCTTAGATCAGGAGAAAGCCTTTGATAGAACACCACACATCTATATAATAGGAGGTTGAAGGAGGGAATCTGTCATTGGGTGCAACTTCTTTGCGAAAACATCAGCATAATATCAATCAGGTCAAACATTCCAATCCAATCTGGAGCCAAGAAAGTTTGTTCTCTCTCCTCTTTGCTCATTTGTTGTATTGAACTTTTGGCCCAATTTATCAGGAAGGATGCAGGTGGAGAGAGGGCTGACAACCTCAGGCAACTGGAAGCATTCAGAGAAAAATCTGCCTCTATATGGACGACATTGATGCCTTCTGCTGTCTTCTGCTCTGATCCACCATCACTGTGCAACTGATGAGCATCTTTCAAGCATTTCAAATCGGTCTTGGGAGCCAAAGTAAGTTATGGGAAGAGTGAGGTCGTGTTCGCTGGAAACTGGGTTGACTGAATACTTTCCCTCTTCCCTGTCAGATCAGACTACCTGTAGGTGCTGGAGGACATGGTTTGGAGGGATCCGGGATGTAACAATAACTGGAAGGAGTGGATATCTCTGGTGAAAGAGAGACTGGATAGGTGGGAGTGGTGCTCCATTTAGTCTAAGGGTGCAAGATGCTCTTGGTGTCTGTGCCAGATCCTGCTCCTGCACTGTGAAGATCACCCCAACCAACTTTCATTTTACCTGGAGGTTGAACACGGACAATGTCCACAGGGACGTGATGTATAAAACTCCAGATAAAGGGAGGATAAATGTACCCAAATATTCGCCTCAACCCAATGGCCATCTTTGTGTGCAGCTGCTTCAAGCTGTACATTGGCCCTCAATAGGCAAACACCAGCCAAGGTTCTATCTGTCCCTAGTGTTGGAACATAAGAAAATAAGAACTAGGAGCAGGAGTAGGCCATCTGGCCCCTCGAGCCTGCTCCGCCATTCAATGAGATCATGGCTGATCTTTTGTGGACCCAGCTCCACTTCCGGCCCGACAACCATAACCCTTAATCCCTTATTCTTCAAAACTATCTATCTTTACCTTAAAAACATTAATGAAGGAGCCTCAACTGCTTCACTGGGCAAGGAATTCCATAGATTCACAACCCTTTGGGTGAAGAAAGTTCCTCCTAAACTCAGTCCTAAATCTACTTCCCATTATTTTGAGGCTATGCTCCCTAGTTCTGCTTTCCACCAGCCAGGGGAAACAACCTGCCCGCATCTATCCTATCTATTCCCTTCATAATTTTAAATGTTTCTATAAGATCCCCCCTCATCCTTCTAAATTCCAACGAGTACAGTCCCCAGTCTACTCAACCTCTCCTCGTAATCCAACCCCTTCAGCTCTGGGATTAACCTCGTGAATCTCCTCTGCACACCCTCCAGTGCCAGTACGTCCTTTCTCAAGTAAGGAGACCAAAACTGAACACAATACTCCAGGTGTGGCCTCACTAACACCTTATACAATTGCAACATAACCTCCCTAGTCTTAAACTCCATCCCTCTAGCAATGAAGGACAAAATTGCATTTGCCTGTCTTAATCACCTGTTGCACCTGTAAACCAACTTTCTGTGACTCATGCACTAGCACACCCCAGGTCTCTCTGCACAGCAGCATGCTTTAATATTTTGTTGTTTAATAATAATCCCGTTTGCTGTTATTCCTACCAAAGATGGATAACCTCACAGTTGTCAACATTGTATTCCATCTGCCAGACCCTAGCCCATTCACTTAACCTATCCAAATCCCTCTACTGACTTCCAGTATCCTCTGCACTTTTCGCTTTACCACTCATCTTAGTGCCATCTGCAAACTTGGACACATTGCCCTTGGTCCCCAACTCTAAATCATCTATGTAAATTGTGAACAATTGTGGGCCCAACACGGATCCCTGAGGGATACCACTAGCTATTGATCGCCAACCAGAGAAGCACCCATTAATCCCCACTCTTTCCTTTCTATTAATTAACCAATTCTCTATCCATGCTACTACTTTACTCTTAATGCCATGCATCTTTATCTTATGCAAGCAGCCTTTTGTGTGGCACCTTGTCAAAAGCTTTCTGGAAATCCAGATATACCACATCCATTGGCTCCCCGTTATCTACTGCACTCGTAATGTCCTTAAAAAAATTCCACTAAATTAGTTAGGCACACCTGCCCTTTATGAACCCATGCTGCGTCTGCCCAATGGGACAATTTCTATCCAGATGCCTCGCTATTTCATCCTGGATGATAGATTCCAGCATCTTCCCTACTACCGACGTTAAGCTCACTGGCCTATAATTTCCTGCTCTCCTGCCTACCTCCTTTTTTAAACAGTGGTGTCACGTTTGCTAATTTCCAATCCACTGGGACCACCCCAGAGTCTAGTGAATTTTGGTAAATCATTACTAGTGCATCTGCAATTTCCCTAGCCATCTCTTTTAGCACTCTGGGATGCATTCCATCAGGGCCAGGAGACTTGTCTACCTTTAGCCCCATTAGCTTGCCCATCACTACCTCCTTAGTGATAACAATCCTCTCAAGGTCCTCATCTGTCATAGTCTCATTTCTATCAGTCGCTGGTATGTTATTTGGTGTCTTCCACTGTGAAGACCGACCCAAAAACCTGTTCAGTTCCTCAGCCATTTCCTCATCTCCCATTATTAAAACTCCCTTCTCATCCTCTAAAGGACCAATATTTACCTTAGCCACTCTTTTTTGTCTTATATATTTGTAAAAAACTTTTGCTGTCTGTTTTTATATTCTGAGCAAGTTTACTCTCATACTCTATCTTACTCTTCTTTATAGCTTTTTAGTAGCTTTCTGTTGCCCCTTAAATATTTCCCAGTCTCTAGTCTCCCACCAATCTTTGCCACTTGTATGCTCTGTCCTTCAATTTGATACTCCTCCCTTATTTCCTTAGATAGCCACGGTCGATTTTCCCTCTTTCTACCGTCCTTCCTTTTTGTGGGTATAAACCTTTGCTGACACTGTGAAAATCGCTAGAAAGGTTCTCCACTGTTCCTCACTGTTCCACCATAAAGTCTTTGCTCCCAGTCTACCTTAGCTAGTTCTTCTCTCATCCCATTGTAATCTCCTTTGTTTAACACAAAGCACTAGTATTTGATTTTACCTTCTCACCCTCCATCTGTATTTTAAATTCCACCATATTGTGATCGCTCCTTCCGAGAGGATCCCTAACTATGAGATCATGAATCAATCCTGTTTCATTACACAGGACAAGATCTAGGACTGCTTGTTCCCTCGTAGGTTCCATTACATACTGTTCTAGGAAACTATCGTGGATACATTTTATAAACTCCTCCTCAAAGTTGCCTTGACCGACCTGGTTAAACCAATCGACATGTAGATTAAGATCCCCCATGATAACTGCTGTACCAGGATGGGTCTGGCCACTGAACAGCCCATTCAGTTGGTCAGTACGGGAACAGTTAATGCAAGGGAACAGTTAATGCAGAAGAAACACCTTGGATCACAAATCCATCAGGCAGTGGGCTTCGCAGAATATCCTCAAAGACCTGCAGGGTAAGGAGATGGTGGGTCCTGTTGGATAGTTCCCTGGGCAGACTGTCAAAATCATTGGCAGAATTCTGGTCATGAGGCACTTGTAGACAAGCTCCCACTCTCTCCTGCATGCTGACCTCATGGAGGCTGTGGTTGGGGGAAAGACCATGATCTGCCTCCTTCCAAAAGGTCATAATGTGGAGATGCCAGCGTTGGGATTGGGGGCGAGCACAGTAAGAAGCCTTACAACACCAGGTTAAAGTCCAACAGATTTGTTTCGAATCACTAGCTTTCGGAGCACTGCTTCTTCCTCAGGGCCTTTGCAAAGCAAACCTGGAAAGAGACACCAGGAAATTGTGTTGAGGTTGACCTTGAGCAGCTCGGCAATGCGAGAAACTGTTGGCTGTTCCTCAGGCCATACACCAAGACAAACATTCACTGCTGCTGGAGGACCATCACTCAGTGAGGAACACCCATTGACCTGCTCAAACCTTGTTAGACTCCAGTACAAAGAGCTGTTGAGTGTTGCAGACTGGCACATCCCAAGATCCATGAATATCTGCTGAAGGATGCACTGAAGTTTGGGATAGCTGCTGCAAGAGTAAATGGGGAAAGGCCGCTGTCTAAATCCTCCCACTATAGTCTGCCGAGGGCCTGAGCTTTATGTAAAGCTGTCAGGAATATCACCCTGTAAATGCGTGCTGTAAATATAACCTGTCATTGGAAGTGTAGGGAGGCACTGCAGACTGACACATGCTTTATTGCACTTTGTGTAATCGCAAAGTTGAACTGTTAGTTGAAGGCACTTTCACAAATTTATCAATAAAACATATTTTTGGAAAACATTTTCTTTTTACCTTTCCTGGGATGTGGATGTCACTGGCTATTTCTCATCCCTATTTATTTTTCATCCCTAATGGGAAGGTGGTGGTGAGCTGCCTTCTTGAGCCGCTGCCATCCCCGAGGTGTAGGTACATCCACTGTGCTGTTATGGAGGGAGTTTCAGGATTTTGACCCAGCGACAGTGAAGGAACGGCTGACATATTTCCAAGTTAGAATGGTGAACAGCTCGGAGGGGAACCTCCAGGTGGTGGGGTTCCCGGATATCTCAGTTGGCTGGATGGCTGGTTCGCGATGCAGAGCGATGGCAACAATGTGAGTTCAATTCCCGCACCAGCTGAGGTTATTCATGAAGGCCCCCGCCTTCTCAACCTTAACCCTCGCCTGAGGTGTGGTGACCTTCAGGTTAAATCACCACCAATCAGCTCTCCCCCCTCAAGGGGGTGGTGGGCAGCACAGTAGCATTGTGGATAGCACTGTGCCTTCACAGCGCCAGGGTCCCAGGTTCGATTCCCCCGCTGGGTCACTGTCTGTGCGGAGTCTGCACGTTCTCCCCGTGTGCGCGTGGGTTCCTCCGGGTGCTCCGGTTTCCTCCCACAGTCCAAAGATGTGTAGGTTAGGTGGATTGGCCGTGATAAATTGCCCTTAGTGTCCAAAAAGGTTAGGAGGGGTTATTGGGTTACGGGATAGGGTGGAAGTGAGGGCTTCAGTGGGTCGTGCAGACTCGATGGGCCGAATGGCCTCCTTCTGCACTGTATGTGACACCCCAGTGCAGTACGGAAGGAGTGCTTTACTAAAAGAGCTGCCAAATTTCAGGTGGCGCCTTAAACCGGTTCCCATGACACCAGGCTGCAGGCTTAACATCTTTTATCTGTGAGACCCCTTCTGAAAGTGAAGCGTTTAAACACATCCCTGTGGGATCTTACTGTGTAGACATTCCTACATGCCAACAGTGACTAACAACCCTTCACTAAGTGTCCAATGGCTGGAAGCGCTTTGGACCTTCCCAAGGCCGTGGACGGTGCTACAGAAATGCAAATCTTAGTGGTTGTACAATGCCACCCATCCCCACCTTCTGACAGCCCATGTGGAAGGCATCAAAGGCCACATTGTCTGATTGGGTGGTCGGCTTTTGACAATCAGTCAAACATCCCCATCCCTCATCTAGCGACAAACAAGCCGAGAGGTCAAAGGATCCTGAAACACAATTTGCTTTGAAAGTTGCTGGGTGCCCCTGGAGGTGCCAATGCCCAGAGAGGGGGCATGTCTGCTGGCCAGGGAGTGAGGGGCAACCCTGGTGGGGTTTGCAAGGTGGATAGTCAGGTGGTGGTGGTCGGTGTGGGGTTCGCTCCAGTTTTGAAACTGTGGGTGCCAATTCTAGGGGGTGGCAGGCAGGACACAGCGGGGGTTGGGGGGGGGGGGGTGTGTGACAGAGGCAGTGATATCCCACTGCAGCCTCTCCAATTGCTAAAGCAGGATTGGTGAGGAGCACACAGCCTGTGCAGCTGAATCTGTGTGAGGAGGCAGAGAACACTAGAGGTGTCCCCAGGGGAGAGGGTTTTTTTTGTATTGCTGTCAGCTGCAGGCACTGACTTCGGTGGGAAATGTGAAGGAGCTGCCCTGTGACTGGGTTCTCTTGTTGTGTCCGGGGGCAGTTTACCCAGGGCTGGGCTGGATTGAAGCTGAGAGGGAGCCGAGCGGAGGATCCAGCCTGCCTTTCTCACTCTGATTTGCCAAATGCTGGGGAGGGGGGAGAGATTGGCAGCCAGCACCCCGGACTCTGGTGGATGGGAGAATGTGTGAGTGAAGCTGCCGGGGTCAATGTGCAATCAGTGAGTGAGGGATCTCCCTGTGAAAGCAGCAGCCCCCCCCCCCCCCCCAGCACCATCCCAAAGCCCTGAACCTGCCCGTGCAGACAGGCGCAGGCAGAGTGAGGGACCACAGGCAGCAATTCTCCCTCTTCTGGATGTTATATTGGAGCGGGAGCAGCAAAGGACAGATTCAGCACCGCGGGTAAGTGTCAGCAATGGAGACAAGCCGACAGTGCGTTTGTGTGTGTGAGTATGTATGCGGATAGGCTGTGTATATGTGTGTGTGTGTATCCAAATGTGTATCTATATATGTACATGTCTCTGTGTGTATATGTTGTATGTGTGTCTTTGTCTTGGTGTGTATATGTATATGTGTGTATATGTGTATATGTATGCGCACATGTATCCATGTATGTGTATGTGTCTATGTGTGTGTGTATATATGTGTGTATATGCGTGTATGTGTGTATATGTGTGTGTGTATGTAGGTGTGTGTATGTAGGTGTGTGTATGTAGGTGTGTGTGGATGTATGTGTGTGTGTGTATGTGTGTTTATATATGTATGTCTGTATGTGTGTGTATATGTGTATGTATGTGCGTATGTGTGTGTATGCGTGTATGTGTGTGTGGATGTATGTATGTGTATGTGTGTGTATGTGCATATGTATATGTGTGTGTATGTGTGTATATGTGTATATATGTATGTGTGTATATGTATATGTGTGTATATGTGTGTGTATGTATGTGTATGTGGAGATGTGTCTGTATATGTATCTGTGTATAAGTGTATATATGTGTGTATTTGTGTATGTGTGCATATGTGTGTGTATATCTGCGTATATGTGTATATATGTGTGTATATGTATATATGTGAGTAAATGTACATATATGTGTATATGTGTGTGTTGCCTGCATGTTTAACTGGCGCTTTCAGCTCATTGCGGGGTAACAGGAGAGAGAGAGATAGAGTGTGTGTGTGTGAGAGTGTGTGAAAGAGAGAGTGTGAGAGAGTGTGTGTGTGTGTGTGTATGTAAGTGAGAGAGAGAGAGTGTGAGAGAGTGTGTGTGTGTGTGTGAGTGAGAGAGAGAGAGTGTGAGAGAGTGAGAGTGTGTATGTGAGTGAGAGAGAGAGAGTGTGGGAGAGTGTGTGTGTGTATGTGAGTGAGAGAGAGTGTGAGAGAGTGTGTGTGTGTATGTGAGTGAGAGAGAGAGTGAGCGAGAGTGTGTGTGTGTGCGTGTGTGAGAGAGAGTGAGAGAGACACTGAGCAAATCAGCTTTGCCTCAAGAGGCTTAAAGGACTAAATTTTATCTGATTATTGTGAGTAAACATAATATTGGGTGTTATTGTGAGGTGTGCATATTCATCAGATCTGGCTCTGGGTAATGACAGGGAATGGGAAGGATAGATAACTGGGAATGTGACCAAACGGAGAGGGCAGGGTTGGAGTGAAAGAAACAGGTCTGATCAACTGCTCCACAAATAGCACAAAAATCTCCCTTCGCATCTCTGCAACTTTGCAGCAAACTGCCCAGGCTGGGCTGCAGGAGACTGGTCCCTTCTTCAGCCCGTGTCTGTGGGGGGGGGGGGGGGGGGGGGGGGGGGGGGGGGGCAGGGGGGTGACACAGGAGCTGCCTAATGCCTGTCACCCAGCAAGGGGAGAGAGAGAGGGAAAGGCAGCAGCTCCCTGTCCCTGGGGAAGGAGAGAGCTGGCTGGGGAGGAGAGGGGGGCTGTGGTGTGGGGGGCTGCGTGGGGGTGGGAGGCGCTGTGTGTGAGTGGGGGGGGGGGGGGGGGGGGGGGGGTGAGAGATGGCTGGGTGTGGGGGTGAGGGGGGCTGGGTGTGGGGGTGTGGGGATGGCTGGATGTGGTGGTGAGGGGGGCTGTGGGGGGAGGGGGGGTGAGGGATGGCTGTGTGTGTAAGTGAGGGGGCTGTGTGTGGGGGTGAGGGGGGCTGGGTGTGGGGGTGAGGGATAGCTGGGTGTGGGGTGAGGAATGGCTGGGTGTGGGGGTGAGGGGGGCTGGGTGTGGGGGTGAGGAATGGCTGGGTGTGGGGGGAGGGGGGCTGTGTGTGGGGGTGGGCTGGGTGTGGGGGTGAGGCAGGGCTGGGTGTGGGGGTGAGGGGCTGGGTGTGGGGGTGAGGGGCTGGGTGTGGGGGAGGGGGCTGGGTGTGGGGGTGAGGGGGCTGGGTGTGGGGGTGAGGGGGGTGTGGGGGGAGGGATGGCTGGTGTGGGGGTGAGGAATGGCTGGGTGTGGTGAGGGATGGCTGTGTGGGGTGAGGGGGCTGGTGTGTGAGGGTGCTGTGTGGGGGTGAGGGGGGCTGGGTGT